>NW_010178781.1:2117-5803 GCF_000695765.1 Mesitornis unicolor
TGAAATCTCCTTTCTATGCATGGCCCATTCACTTCCCCAACAAGCAACACTACAAATAGAATAGCTGTCATTTCAGCTGGGGGAGTAACAACAGATGGAGCTCAGACACTGTCTCTGTGCATGTGCACGAGCCAGGCAAGGTCTTGGGGAGATGCAGCACCGTGAGGCTGGGAAGACTTATTCTCTGCTTTGCAATTTCTGAGAGCAGGATGGAGTGCTATTTTGCATGACATTTGGGAAACAAATTACTTGAGACATTCTTATAGCCCACAGCAGAGATTTGATGTCACTGCATTAAGATTCCTGGCTAATTTAAAAGTGAAAAATCAAACCTTCTTTTGAGTGAGATGGGAAGGAGCTGAGTTGACCATGCATCAGGAAACAGCAGCTCAAGGACTTTCTGCATACACACAAAAAGCCTTATTTCATAAGTAGTATAAGTCGAAAAGTAGGAGCATACAACCCACCTAGGAGCTCTGTACAGAAAAGATGGATTGCTTTCTGGTGGTGCATAAAATACTTCTAGGGTGAACATAAGCAAAGGCTGAGCTGAAGGCACAAGAGAAGAGGGGCTTGAAACAGAGCTCTGTCCAGAGGTGAAGGGTTGGAGTTGACCAGCACCAGCAGTGTGCATGAGACATTTAACACTGTCCCTGTTCTTTCTGCCCTTTCTGGCTCAGTACATTGAGTCTCCTGATGTGGAAAAAGAGGTGAAGCGTCTCCTGAGCACAGATGCTGAAGCTGTCAGTGTCCGTATCCTTTTGGGAGAAAAAAAGCTCAAGTGGGGGACAGGACACTATGTGTGACCTGGGGGTTGTGGAAACGAGAGAGAGTTTCAGCTTTGTGTGGGTGTGAGAGGCTGAAAGATAAGCATACAAGAGGCACTCGAGGCTTGGAGCTCCATCTTTGCCTTGTTGAAAGCTCACTGTTTCTTCATGCTGACCTTCCTTGCAGACTACTGTTGTACTGAGGAACTTAAGTAACAGCAGAGAAGTCAAAAAAGGGGCCTAGGGTGGTTCATTCTGGATATCCATAGCTGCAAGGCCAGACTTGTTGGAGGAGCGAGGATGTCCTGCAGTTTTTAGCACTGTTTTGTAATATTGCATCTTTCACGTTCCTCTTTTTCCCTTAACTCGTCTGTTCCTGTCGTCAGGCTGGGAAGTCATTGCTGAAGATGAAACAAAAGAAGTAGACAACCATGGTTCGCTCACCAGCCTGGACATCTCCTCCCCAGGGATGTCAGGACATAAGCAAGGCCATGGCTCCTCAGGTGCAGTGGGGAAGGCTGTTGTTTTTTTTCTAGCCACTAAGTAATCAGTTGAGCCCATTCTCTCTGAGCTAAGCCCTAACAAGAGTGAAGGAAAGAGGGTGTTGACACAGGCACCCTGTGCTGACATGGTCCCTGGCAGGCAAAGGGTGCTGGGAGGTCATCAGCTGGGTTTTTCCTCTTCCCTTTTGTCCTCCTCTAGAACATGATGAGCTGCGGGAGATATTTAACGACATCAGCAGCAGCAGCGAAGATGAAGATGAGAGGGATCATCATGATGACGAAGACCTGAACATCATGGACACTGAGGAGGACCTGGAGAGGCAGCTGCAGGACAAGCTGAATGAGTCCGATGGGCAGCAGCAGGAGAACGAGGGGTCCAACCAGATTGGTGAGTGGGTGCCAGGCAGACTGCGCTGCCCACCTCTGCTGCAGCTCTTGGTCTGAGCTCGCGCTCTCTTCCAGTCATGGGGATCCAGAAACAGATTGACAACCTGAAAAGTAAACTCCAGGAGACCCAGGACAGGAGGAAGCGCCAGGAAGATCTCATCATGAAAGTGGAGAACCTAGCCCTCAAGGTGAGAGCTCTCCTGGGGTCTCTTCCAAGTCTTCTGCTTAGCACTGGCTTGCCATTAGATCCAGCAGACTGATTCAGCTGCTGCCCTGGAACAGCCTTTGCCTGCTGAGTTAAAAATAATTGTGGTGTGACCGTACACACTCAAGCATTTCCCCATGGAGGCAAAGCAGGCCATGAAACCACAGTAGATAAGGGGGCTGGTTGTCAGCGCAGCTTGGGGCTTGCTGCACAATTTGGCATGCTGTGCCAGCACCCGTTCAGCTGAGAACACGTGGATAACTGTGCACGTTTGTCTCTGCAGACCCGTCTCCAGGCTGTGCTGGATGAGTTCAAGCAGCAGGAGGAGCGAGAGAAGCAGCAGGTGAGGAAACTCCCACGATGGAGGAGGAAGAACTGGGGCACGGCACGGTACCACACCAGCTGCTTTGAGCTCCAGTGCTATAGGTCAGGCGTGGTTGAACCTCATCTGTAGTTGTATGAAGGTACAAGAAATGAGGTTGGTTGCAGCCTTCCTTCTGGAGGAGCAGTGAGCCAAAATGTGTCTAAGTCAGCAGCCCAAGGCACCTACTAGCACCCGTGTACAAGAAAGGCAGGAGCTGTAGCGTCTTGGCAGATTTCCTGCCTGGGCAGCTCTGCTGGGTTTCAACCAGGTACCAAGGCAGGAATTTCCCACTCTTGGGTTCCTGTTTTGCGGCTTCACCCTGTGGGTAGTGCTGGGTTCTGTCCCAGTGGCACCCAGGCATGGCTCCCTGCAATGTGCAGGCAAAGCAGCCACTGGCAGAGGTGGAAGCTCTGCAGAAACACAGAAGTGCTTGGGCTGGAGCTGCCAGGAGCCCCAGCTATGCCTCACACTAATGCCTCACTCCCTCTTCCCAGATGACCTCCCTCCAGGAGCAGCTGGAGTCCCTCATGGAGAAGTGAGGAGTGGGCCTGGGTCTTTGTACCTGCAAGCAGAGCTGGAAGTGGTGTTTGTCTCCCATGCTGCAGTCTACTCTGGTCACACACCTCTGCTGCAAGATGTGCTGCTGAGCAGTGCTAGAAGCTCCATGTTCAGAGCTGCTGTCACATACATTGTGCTGGGCTTGGCTGGTGGAGCTAAAGAATTGGACTGTGCCTGTGAGAGCAGCCAAAACACTGTGTTTACTGTAAATATTTCTGCATCTTACTGAGTCTTGATGGGCTGTGGCACAGTAGGATCTTGTTCTTGTGATTGAGGAATGCTTCAGATTCATTAAAGTAGCGTTTCCAACCCTGGTCTGTTCTTCCATGGTCTCCAGAACATAGATTAGCCCTGCTTGTGCCAGCTTGTGCCTGACCAAGCCCTTGTCTGGTGCTTGCACCACCATTGCTGGGCTCCTTTGATGAAATGCTCTTGTGTGGCTGGGTTGAAGGGAGACTGCGTGTGAAGGGGAGCTCCCCCTGCGAGCTGTCACTGTGGGAGGAACAAGGCTTTCCTGATCAGGGAGTTTCTTTAATTCCCCACAGACCAGGCAGGCAAATCCCAGATTAACCTGGCAGAGTGAGAAGAGGATTAGAAAGGCGGTTCCAGAACGTAACAGAGGGCTCTGGGGTTCAGCGAGGCTGTGCCACGGCAGGACACCCCTCTTGCAACCCGAAGGGAAGGGAAAGGGGAGAAGGCTCCCAGGCTCTGCTCCCAGAAGGGAATGCAAAAGGCCAGCGACAGCCTTGGGAAATGACATCTGTGTCCAGATAGTCAAGAAGGGGAGATACCCTGAGGGAGACGCAGAGCTCAGGAGGGGCCAGAGTGCGCCTGCGTGCATGAACCTAAGACCTGTTTCTAGGGCTGGTGGGAGCAGCCATGGAGGAAACCTACCTGCTGAA
>NW_010178781.1:5834-10021 GCF_000695765.1 Mesitornis unicolor
GAGGGGGTCAAAAAGAAGATTCTGCATGGAGGCCAAGGGGAGCTGCCCAAGTTGCAGGATGGGAGCAAAGTAAGGCATTTTTGGTTATTACCCCAAAGCCCTAGGAAAGAGGAGTGGGTCCAACATCGCTGTCCCTGCCCGTTATCGTTAGATGTTCTGCTCACAAACCGAGCTCCAGGTCTGTGGTATGGGGAGATCCCATTTCCTGGAGATCTTTTGCACGCAGGGTGCAGGAGGGGCTGTTTTGGTCACAGGCGGCCACGTTGCCCTCACAGTGATGGCTGACACTGCCCACTGCCTTCAACTTGTTGTGGTGCTGTTACCTCCCTCCTTCCCTCTGTTCTGAGGCTGTCAGAGTTTTTTGGAAATCTGCCTTTCCTGACGTGTGTCAAACAGGTGTGAGGGGTGTCAACTGGAAGCTCTTGGGGGTTTCCAAAATTCCCCAGCCTCTGGATATGGGCAGATCAGCGTGGGTTCTGCCAGGCCCTGGTGCATGCTGTGGGAGCGCTCTCTATACTGGATTATAAAGAGAGATCCAAGGAGAGCAGCAGGATATAGCACTGATGGGCTTTAAAACACTCCACCATCTGCTTGCTGTCTTAAGACAAGTGGGTAGGAGGCACAATCTCCTGCTGCAGATGGAAAGCTGCCAATCAAACCAGCACCTCGCTGGGAGCAGGCTTGGCCCCTTCTCCTGGCCCCGTGGCAGAGGGATTTGGGGTTGGCAAGGGAACCTGCCCTGCTTCAACACAGCTTTTCTTGGGGCAGATCACCTTCCACTTCCAGACGCTGAAGGATGACTTTGAGCGGACAGTGATCGATGACAGCCGGGAAGCTGGCATCCCCATGGAGATCATCGTGGGCAAGATGTTCAAGCTGGAGATCTGGGAGACGCTGCTCAGCTCCATGAGACCTGGGGAGGTGGCCGAGTTTTGGTGCGACACCATTGTGAGTGAGGGGCCCATGGGTGCCCGCTCCCCCCGCCCTTTCTGCAGAGCCAGGGCACAGGCCCATGCACCCCAGAGAGGCTCCAGCCTTGCTTGGCACAAGCACAGGGGCCACCTAGCCACGGCACTGGGGAGACTGTCCCAGAGGAAGGGGGTGCAGGCTGTGCCCATGCAGCTGAGCAGGGTGCTCCTCCTCCTCCTTGCAGCACACGGGCATGTACGCCCTGGTCTCTAGGGGCATGCGGAGGATCACAGAGGGCCGGGACCCCCTGGAAGGGCAGAAGCACCGTTGCGGCATGGGCAACATGTTTGACTACCACAGCACGGGCTATGATGACCTGGATGAGCTGCAGCGGACACCACAGCCCCTCATCTTCATCATGGAGCTGTTCCGGGTAAGGAGAGGGTGGGGGTGGCTGCCAGCACAGGGATGGGCAGGGCAGGCAGCTCAGCTCCTCCTGCCCGTGCAGGTGGAGGAGCCCTCAGCCTACAAGCGTGACACCTGGGCCATGAACAAGGAGGAGAAGCTGGCGGCGGTGCCCGTGCTGCACAGTGAGGGCAACCGCCTGGTCCTCCGCAAGGAGTTTGCGCAGGCAGCGGCCAAGTACCAGGAGGCTGTCATCTGCCTGAGGAACCTGCAGGCCAAGGTGAGCAGGGCCTGGCCACCATCTGTCATCCCAGCACTCCCCTGTGGGCCCTGAGTGCCCAGGAGGGGACAACCATAGTTGCAAACTACCCACTGTGGCTCCCTGGAGCAGGAGAAGCCGTGGGAGGAGGGCTGGCTGAAACTGGAGAGCCTGGTCACACCGCTAGTGCTCAACTACTGCCAGTGCCAGCTGGAGCTGGGCGAGTACTACGAGGTGCTGGAGCACACCACGGAGCTCCTCCAGAAACACAACGGTACCTGTGCCCTGCATCACCCCTGCCCCCTGTGCCCCATAGATCCCCCATCCATGACAACGCTCATATCACATCCCTCTGCCATGATGGCACCTATGGATCCCCATGTCCACTGCAGAACCTGTCTCCCAGGTCTCCCCTGCCCATGAGTGTCCATGGCCCTGGTTTACCCTGCCCACAGTGGCACTTGCATCCCTTGTCCTCTAGGTCCCCTGCCCCGATATTGTCCTACATCATTCAGATGTCCCTGCCCAATATGGTTGCCCTTGCCCATGATGATTGCCGCACCCCATCTCCCCTGATGCTCACCATGGTATGTGCATGGCCCAGCTCTCCCTACCAATGGTGGTACCCCTACCTACAAGTGTGTCCACTCCACATTCCCCTGCCTATGATGGTACCTGTGCTCCATGTCTCTGGGGTTCCCAGGGTCTCCAGCTCCTGTGGCTGGTGGCCCTGAGCTGCAGGACCCCCACCGGGGTCTCTCCTCTCCTGGCAGACAACGCCAAGGCCTATTTCAAGCGGGCAAAGGCACACGCTGCGGTCTGGAATGAGCGGGAGGCGCGGGAGGACTTCCTGCGGGTGGCTCACCTCGACCCCTCTATGGGGGCTGCCGTGAAGAAGGAACTGAAGCAGCTGGGGGAGAGGATGAGGAAGAAGCACGTGGAGGATCGGAAACGCTACCAGGGGCTCTTCCAGATGCCTCACGGGCCGCAGGCCAGCAACGGGCAGGAGAGCGGGGAGGTGGGTGATGGGGTCATGCTGCAGGAAGAGGCACCCCAGGGTAAGGTGGCCCCGGAGACCCCTGGGCAAAGGGAAGGAGGTGCAAAGACCAAAGAAGCAAAACAACCAAGGGTTGACCGTTCAGAACAAGGGACCCCTGGGGCCGGGTGTGAAGAAGAAGCAGCAGCCCAGGGGCAGCCTGCGGGGTTGGAGGAGGAAGCGAAGGATGGGACAGGAGTGGGTGAAGAAACAAACCTGGGCACCTCTGGGGCAGAGACAGAGAGCTGGGGGGCAAAGAGAGGGGCAGAGGGGGAAGATGAGAACAAGGAGGAGGGGGAAGAAGAGGAGGAAGAAAAAGAGGAGAGGGAGGAGGAGGAAGAAGAGGAAGAGAAGGTGGAAGAGGAGGAAGAAAAAGAGGATAGGAAAGAAGAGGAGAGGGAGGAGGAAGAAAACGAGAGGGAGGAGGAGGAAGAAGAGGAAGAGAAGGTGGAGGAGGAGGAAGAAAAAGAGGATAGGAAAGAAGAGGATAGGAAGGAGGAGGAAGAAAAAGAGGATAGGAAGGAGGAGGAAGAAAAAGAGGATAGGAAGGAGGAGGAAGAAAAAGAGGATAGGAAGGAGGAGGAAGAAAAAGAGGATAGGGAGGGGGAGGAAGAAAAAGAGGATAGGAAGGAGGAGAGAAAAAGAGGAGAGGGAGGAGGAGGAAGAAAAAGAGGATAGGAAGGAGGAGGAAGAAAAAGAGGATAGGAAGGAGGAGGAAGAAAAAGAGGATAGGAAGGAGGAGAAGGTGGAGGAGAAAGAAAAAGAGGAGAGGAAAGAGGAGAAGGTGGAGGAGGAAAAGGAGGAGGAAAAGGTAGAGGTGGAAGACAAAGAAGAGAGGGAGGTGGAGGAGAAGGTAGAGAAGGAGAAAGTGGGGGAGGCTGAAGAGAGCCCAGCAGCAGAGATGGAGAAGGTGACTGTGGGTCAGTGTGGGGCAGCAGCAGGGACAGGGGCAGCAGGGCTGGGGCAGGGACCTGGTGGGGCAGAGGGAGCTGGCAGAGGGAGCATGGCTGGGGCTGAGCCAGGCAAAGCCCCAGAACCAGGGCCCTCCAATGAGGGGCTGGGGCCAGCTGAGGGGTCCCTGGAGCTGGAGGATGAAACACCTGGAGAGGCACTGCAAGAGAGCAGCTGCAGGGAGCAGCAAGGAAATGCTGGGGAAGGCAACATCTTCCCAGACAGCTTCACTCCTGGGGCAGCACTCCAGGGTGGGCACCTGGGGGAAAACGAGGAGCTGGGTGGAGCGGTAGAAGTCTCCCCCTGCCCCATAGCAGCCAGGGAAAGGGGTGATGCATCCCCAGAGCAGTGCAGCAAGAGCAGAGAGCTTGGAGCCACCACCCTGGGGCATGGCCAGCCCTGAGCAGGGCCAGTTTCCCCTGCATGGAGGAAAGGCTGCCAGGCCACTGATGAGGCACAGCACAGACAGTGGGGTTGCTGTACCCTGAAGGGGCCCCAGGGCTGGCGCCTGACCCTGCGGTGACATGGGAACAACACTGTCCTCACCCTGCTGCCGCTGGGACCACCAGCCCCGCTGTGCAGCAGTGCCTGCTGCCTCCCTGCCCCGACTCATCGGCTCCCACGCCC
>NW_010178781.1:10039-13974 GCF_000695765.1 Mesitornis unicolor
GAGAAATAAAACCGCTGCCCTGGCACCATGGTCTGGATTTGTTCCTGGACGTGACTGGCTTCCCTGATCACAGCCTGTGCCTCCGGTCTTTCCTTGGAGCCGGCAGCACAGGGATAGGGATGTGGCACTTTGCTCTACTCTTGAGCAGGGAAGTTAAAGCAGCTGCATTTCACCCCCTATTCAAGCTCCTGAATCTCTCATGTGTGAGAGCTGTCCCTGCACTTCCCTGGAGTAGCACCGTATCAGGCCTTTGCCCAGCACTGCCAGTCCTTCCAGGCAGGGGTGAGAGCAGGTCCAGCCCTACAAGTGTCAGTCCTGGGCAGACTTCACCATCAGCCAACGCAGGGCTGGTGGAACCTGGGAGCCCCCAGCCTTGCCCTGGGCTGGTCCTCAACTGAGCCTCTCACTGTGCCCTGGAGACACAGGGACCATGGGCAGCACCTGGGGCAGTGGCACCCAGACACCTCTGGGCACTGGAGACCTAACAGGGCTCCAGGGAGAAAGCATGGAGGGAGAGGGCTGCCTGCTCAGCATCTCACTGCTGCCTACATCCCTCCTCGGGCTGAAGAGTTTCCCACAGCAGAAATTCCTGGGCGAGGAAGGGGGCTGTCCCACACAGCCCCTGTCCCAGCCCTCAGACTGCTGAGTTGCCCTGAGGAGACCTTGGTGAAAGAGGATATAGATAGTGGTCAGGGGACACATCTGTGTCTGGGGATCCCGAGTCTCTGCTCACAGCTTCTGCTCTGACTCGAATGGTGTGGATGGCCAGGGTGGCACAGGGACACCCATGTCCCTGCAGGAGCGGTGCCAGGATGGCACAGCACTGGGAACTGCCCTGACTCAGCTGAGGTGCACGGAGAGAAGAGGCCAGAGCACCGATCCGGGTCTCAGTATAAATACAGATTTATTCTTTTTCCAGAGCAGAGATGGTGCGAAGCAGCGAGGACAGCAGCACCACAGTACATGGTTATCAGAGCATTAGCCAGCCTGCTCCCCTCCCTGCCGCAACTCGGCTCCCAAACACAGCCCACACTCATCCTGTACCCAACAGCCACAGCACCCAGCCTGGCCCCTGCTGCTCCCCATGCTTAGCCTTTGGGCCAGCAGCTCTGCTCTCCTCCTGCCTTTTCCTTCCTCCAGCTCTTGACCTCATCCTCAGGCCAAAACCTCGCTCCTCCCCACACTCACCCCATCCTGCCACTGGGATAACAGGGGGCTCCCACCAGCTCGCACATGGTCCCTTCACCATGGCCAAACATGCAGCCTGACACCAACACCATCACTACCGCACTCCTGCCTCTCGCCTGGGTGCAAGAGGGGACCAGCAACCCATGCTGCTGCTAGCAGACACGGCAGCAGCACAAGGCCCCGAACACCTGGTCATGAGGATTGCATCACCTAGTCCTTGGTGTGGGCACTGCCAGTGACAACAGCCCCGTCCCTGTCCTCACAGCAAGCCCTGCTTTGGGCAGGATGCTTCACACCAGCATGCAGCCCTGCTATCTCATCCACCTGCAGCCTATGGCCTCAGAGCACCGGGGCCATCTCAGCCTCCGCTCTGGGGCACCCCACAGCACCTGCCTCTACCTCCTTATCGACATAACACAGCACAAGACAGTCAGCCCGAGGGAACCTCTGGGGCCGAGAGCCACCACCACAGAGCTACTTGGCCAGCTCCACTGTGTGGGAGGACTTCTCTGCTTCTACTGAGTGCCTCTGCACCCTCAACCCAGCTCAGATTGGGGGACAACAGCAGGGCAGTTGCTCCTTCGGGGCAGCAAGGAGGTGCCCTGCCTGTCCTGCTGACTGCCCACACCACTATGCTCCCGCATCACAGCCCAAAGTCCTGGTGGCCCCAAAGCTGGAGAAACTGTGGGGATGGGCACTGCAGGAGCCAAAGCTCCCCAGGGATGGAGCCAGGTCTGGGCAGGACAGGCTCTCTGTGCTCCCCAGGAAAGCAGGTGGGATGGAGTACCTGGTGCCGATCCAGCCTCCCTCTGAGCTCCCCACGCAGCATCACTGCTCCAAGGCAGTGCCAGCAATGGGGAAGGTGCTGGTCCCTGCAGGAGCAGATGCTGAGCTGGACTGAAAGTGAAGGGCAGCTGCACTTACAGTATTAGAATTTAATGGAGTGAGTCCATGAGAGTATTTAAGTACAGAATATATATATATATATAAATATATGCAAATTAAATGATAAGGCTCTGTTATAAAGACCCTCTCAAGATAAGGCTACTAGCTGGGCTGAAGCTCTAACATGGACTCATCTCTACCCCATGAACCTTGCAGACTCTCTCCATCAGACGGCGTGTGCCTGGCTGGCTGCGGAGCCCTGGGCAGCAGAGAGAGTTCGATCCATAAGGCTGGCAGCTGGATGCTGTTAGAAAGAGTTCTTTTAAAAACTGGGTGGCTCCAGGGGTATTTTGGTGCCCATAAACGTGGAGGCTCCTTGGGCACAACTGAAGAAGAGCAGGATGCTGAGCTCTGCATCCCCCGAGGGCTGTGGTCAAAGGCAGCAGCCCGTGAGTGCTGAGGGAGAGGCAGCTCTCACAGCTTCAGTTCTTCCTTCTGAACCTTTCCACCCGGGTTTGGACACTGTGGACAAGTGACTGAGCCTCCTTGGCAGCCCACACTCCCACTCCTGCATGACCTATGTTCCCCTGAGATCTTCTGGAGCTGGCAAGCATCGTGCACGACCAGCTCGCAGGGAGTCTGTGCGAGGTCTGCCACAGCATGGGGAGCATGGCAGGGAGAGGAGGGGGAGGAAAGCAGCCAGGTAGCTGGTTAGGAAAAGCCTCTGGCTCACAGGAGATGTTAGATAAGGGAGGTCATACCTGAAAGAGAAATGGAGAGGTCAGGAAAACAGGACCCAGAACCACATGGTTAGATCAGGACTGCTGCAGAGCCAGGAGGATCCTGCTCAGGAATGGCAGAAAGTAGGTGAGGGTCTGCATGGGCAGAAAGGGAAGCTCTTCTCCACTGCATGTTAGTGCTGGCACCGAGCAGTGTCCCCCCAAGCACATGCACGGGCAGCCTGGGTGAGAGCCTGAGTGCTGCTCCCAGGCTGGACAGCAGAAAGACCAACACCAAACCGCTCTGGGTAAGTGCTGTCCACACACACATCCCCCAGTCCCCATCCCTGCTGGGAAGAGTCATCCATGAGCAGCTGGGAGAGCTTGCACCATTGCTTCCATCTCGCCAGGTAACTGGGGCCTCAGACTCTCCTGGAGAGGGGTCTGGATAGGGCCGAAGTGAGGACGTGGCTCAAGGTGGTCGCTGCAGACTTGCTGCTGTCAGGTCTGTTCATCTTTGCAGTGGGGAGCTCCGCAGGGCGCAAGGGTCCTGAGCAGGGCAGGAAGATGCCTTGCAGTGCATCTAGGGGGGGTATCTGATCAGTCTGTACTCCTGGCAGCTCTGATTGCCTCTCCTTGCGGGTGTGAAACCTCTTCCTCATCCTCTCTGCATCCTGGGCACACGTCAGGCCCAGTAGCACCCCAATAGAGTTGCTTTTGGCTGTAGGTGCTGTGGGGGATCGGCTGTTGCAGGGAAACAGGAATCGGGGCAGGGCTCCATGGGGAAAACCTCATCTGAGGGAGCAGTAGGAGGCCAGAGAGGGGGATTTCACTCGAGTACCTCGAGAGTTGGGGAAGGCGCTCTGCAGCTTCTCCATTATGTCTTCCAGGCACACACTGACTTCCTGGGTTTTGGCTTCCACCTCATCTGCAGAGGGAAAAAAAAAGGTGGTGAGCAGTCTCTGGGCATCTGCCTCATGAGCCAGTGTCTCTGCAGCATGGCAGGGCATAGGGCAGGGCCAAGAGCTTAGCCCAACCCAATTTCTCACCTGCAGCTTCGGTGTCAGGGGTGTTGTGCTCTTTCTCCTTCACCTGGCTGCCTTCAGACTGATGTGGAGATGAAGCCAAGGAAGAGGCTGCTGA
>NW_010178781.1:13994-15234 GCF_000695765.1 Mesitornis unicolor
TGGGGAGAAAAGAGGGGTTGTCACGATCCTCTGTCCTTGTCCTTCCCTCACTTCCAACCATCCCTTTCTGCCAGTGCCCCAGCTTTGCTATAGCAAAGCCCAGCCCAAGGACGGGCTTCCTTGGATCCTTGCTTGGAGGGTACCTGCAGCAGCAGCTCCCTCAGCCGGTGCAGCTGGGACTCCAGCTGCTTGTTGTGGTCCTCCAGGATCTGCATGCGGGTCTCCAGGCGGCTCTTGTGCTGCCGGAGGATCCGTGCTTCTGCCAGGAGCTCATCGTTACGTGGGTCTTGCACTGATTCGGGGGAACCTGTAGCCAAGGTTGGAGACTCCACCGCCTCATCGTGCTGCCATTTCAAACGCCTCAGCTCACCCTGGAGGATCCTGCAAGAGAGCCTGGGTCAGCATCACTCCTCTCCTTTCCAGAGACTGCTGGAAACTCCTGACAGCTGTGCACTGGGAATGGTCCAAAACTCAGAGACATAAACACCCCTGGAGGCTTTGCCACATGTGAAGCTTGAGGACCAGCACACTCCTGAACTTTGTCCCTGCACTGCAGGGTGGCCTGCCTGCAGTTTTACTCCACTTGGGTAGTTTACAGAAAGATATTTTCTGATTCCTAAGAGGCTGAGAATAAGGGCAGGGAAGGCATCGCCTCCTCCTGAGCTGCCTTGTCCAAAGCCTCACATCATGTGGCCTAGAGCAGCACCACCACTGTTTGCAAGGGCATCAGGGACAGCAGCGCCCTGTCTGACCAGCAAGCAGATTCAGGCTCAGGAGAGGAACAGGTTCAGGGGATGGCGGCAGGAACAGTCTTCTCCTTCCTTGAGAGCACACCCTCACTGAGTGCTCCCATGAAGGTTTTGGGGCTCAGCCTAGACACCCTCCAAACCAGTTCATCAGCTCCTCCGACCCCCACCTGCAGCCCCAGCAGCTACCCCCTGGCTCCACTCTGAGCTCTGCCAGGCTTCTCCTACCCCTTCCCTTTAGGCTATAAACCCCACTTTCAGAGTTGCCCATGCTCCTACCTGTTTTCATCCTCTAAGTGGGCCAGGATTCGCTCCAGCTCCCCCTTGTCATCCATGTTAAGGCTTCCTGGAGCCTGCTGGCTGCCCCCAGGCTCCCTGTCAGTGATGGGGCTGGAATGGCGCAGCAGGTACTGGTCCTCATCCCTGTTGAAGCAGGTGGAGAAACACCTTAGTGTTTCACCTTAGTGGCTAGAAAGCTGCCAGGCAGAAAAGGA
>NW_010178782.1:0-4129 GCF_000695765.1 Mesitornis unicolor
AGCAGAGCTCGCAGTGGGAGATGGAGTATCAGGGGAGTTTATTGTGATAGCCTACAGCGTCTGCATATCTGCAGTGCTTCTCTTAAAGGCTCTCCAGGTTTGCGTAGTGACAGTGCATGTTTCTGAAATGGCACATGCTGCAGGCTTAGAGATATTTACAGAACTCCTACTCAAGCTGCAGTATTTAATCTGACACCGCACTTTAAGGACAATCAATAGTAA
Organism: Mesitornis unicolor; assembly: GCF_000695765.1. Classification (NCBI taxonomy): domain Eukaryota; kingdom Metazoa; phylum Chordata; class Aves; order Mesitornithiformes; family Mesitornithidae; genus Mesitornis; species Mesitornis unicolor. The sequence goes on from NW_010178782.1 coordinate 223, forward strand.
ATTAAATGAGAAAAATATAATAATTGGATTCAAAATTCTCTAAAACTGGTGGAATCGGGAACGGCTTTGCATGGAAGGAGGAAGTATCCTTTTCAAGGAAACAAAATTTGCTGCCACAGAACCGGAAGTATAATTGCTAACTAAATTTGCTATGTAACTCCCGATATAGCCTGGTAAAGTCACTTTCCACATCATCACAGCATAAATCACTCTATGAAACCAAAGAAAAAGCACAGCTCTCACTCAGCACCCATAACGGATACACCGAAAATAGACACTAGCAAAAAGCATACAATAACACAACATGTGCAGCACGTAGGGCAGCATTCTAGCACCTAACTCAGAGCAAAGCGTTAAGAAGACACGATATAATATTGCACTTATCAACGACATGATTTAATCTGTCCGTTTTAATTTTCCAATCGTTCTTGAGACTCTCAAAGCAAACAGCCCGACGCTACCTTAACTGAGCGAGCCGGAATTGGAACTACTCAGGCAAACTGATAAAGTCCCCACATTGGGTGCCAATAAATCTGGCGCAATCGGCAGCAAGCCCCCTGTAGTATTCCCGGGCGGATTCCCATCCAAGCCCTGACCGGGCCCGACCCTGCTGAGCTTCCCAGCTCAGCCGAGCAGAGCAGGCTGCAGTAACACAGGGCTCAGGATCAGAGACAGCCGAAGCAGCAGGGTCTGCTGGGACTTGGGCCATTGCAGGGGTGGAGAGGGAAGGAAGGATCCAAGTTGGAAGGGTCGAGACCCTGGTGATCCCTGGGCTTTCCACTGAGTGTGGCATGTGTGGGATGCAATACCTCGTTGGGCAGGTTTGGGTCTGCTCCTCCCCGTAGGTGCAGACACAGCACCCATGGTGAGACAGCGGCCTTGTGATGATCACTTGTAGCAGCACACACTGTCTGGAAAACCATGCTGCTGGTTTCAGCAAGTTCAGCCACTTAGAAGAGACTGAGATGGAAAGTTAAATCACTAAATAGAAAATTACTTCTATTTAGCTCAAACCAGGACAGACAGATATTTTTATTATCTTTGAATAATATCACTCATCAAGTTATGCTGTTAAAACGTCTCTCTGAGAATAGCATTGTTTAAGTTAGGACTGGAGTCCACAACAGCTGCAGTTTCTAATATATTTATTCATGCAAAATCTTATGCAACTCTTCCAATAGCTTTGTATTTGCAGATTCCTTTCTCATTTTCTCCTGCTTAAAACTTGTTATAAAAATGGCATGTAAATTTAATGTAGGAAGATGTTATACGGTAGCAAGTTACTGTTGGCTACTCCATGGTGCTTGTATGCATTCTTCTGCATAGGGATGAATAAGGTAGATTAATCATTTTTGGAGTACAGGTTCTCAAAATACTGATATTTTAATGTGAGGTGCCATGTAAGAACGTCTCCATTGGTAGTTACTAGAGAACTCTGACATGGCAAATTATTCATGTTTTAATCTTCTCGATAAGTTTTTATCAAAGCTGATGAAAGTTTAAACAATTAAAATATGAACGGTTCTGACAATTTCTGTTCTGCATTTCTTTCTTTGTCTTTGGCCATAGGTGTACAGAAGAGAGGTGGAAGAGAATGGAGTAGTTTTAGATCCTTTGAAAGCAACACATGCCGTTAAAGGGGTAACAGGGCATGAAGTTTGCCACTTCTTCTGGAATGTTGATGTTCGTAATGACTGGGAAAGTAAGGAATCAGTTCTTAAGCTTTGCATGTTTATCAGGTAGCATATTGTTTATAACATTGACCTATTATCTGTGCTTGTTTACTGATGGATTTTCCCCCCTCCCCCCCCTCTTTTAGCAACAATTGAAAGTTTCCATGTTGTGGAAAATTTAGCTGACAATGCAATCATCATTTACCAGATGCATAAGGTAATAACACTTCACCTGTATACACATCTTAGTGAGACAGTCTGGGACATATGTGTTCTCATCTATTCTGAAATACTTTAATGTCTTAACAACTTAAAATACTATTCAAAACAACTGTTCAGAACAAGTTCTCTATTAAACTGCAACTTTGTCAATTTTTCAAACTTGTCTTCATAGCATAATTGGTTTTGTCTGATAGAGCTTGTAATAACAAATGAGGACTGTTTTTAATCTCTTAAGTATATCAAAGCCAGCAAGGCAAGGGTCATCTAAAGCAAACTGAAGCAATAAATTGATACTGACTACAAGGAAGAAACCAATACCACTATATCATGTTTTGATGCAATAATGTAAGCTACTGTTGACCATGATTAGTTGACATATGTATTTGCATTAAGAGGTGGTATAATTGCTGGTACAGCATTTGTTCTTTTAACTTAATTATGTTTTTCACTCCAACCAGTTCTGATGTAGCTTTACTAAAATAAAATGTTCATTTGACTTACAACCAAATAACTGTAACTTAACAAGTTAAAAAAAATGAGAATTAAGTGTACAAATTAATCTTTAATTTTGCATGATTCCAAGTATTAGTGTACTCTAATATTTAAAATACTCAAATATTAAAACAAATCTTTTTTTTTCTTTTTTACAATTTTACTAGTAGCGTGCTTACCTTAAAAGTGCCGTAAAAGCAGACTCCAATTTTTGAATAAGGCAGTTGTGTGAACTGTATAGTGTTGTGGTAAAAGCTAGACTTTTCCCCTATTGAGTACCAGGAATATGGCTTCTGTATAGTTTTACTTTATTTTATTAGACATTTTGCTTCTGAATTTTTATCTTAGATAATACCAGTTTACCATATCTGTCTCACTAAAGTAGTAGCTTCTTGAAATAATATTTGTTATAAATATTTCTTGCTCTCTTTTTCTCTCTCTCCATATTTATGGAGACAAATAACTGTAGATGCATCTATTTATACTTAACCACTAGTTCAGTTTGTAGCTTACAAGTATTAACTAAAATGTAAACTTGGGGTTGAGAGAACAGGAGTGAAAGTGCTCACTTAAAAAAGCTTATATTCAGGTGTTTCTCTGCAGAGGGTGTGGCCGGCTTCTCAAAGGGATGTGCTGTATTTGTCTGCCATCAAAAAGATACCAGCATTCAATGAAAATGATCCTGAAACATGGATTGTGTGTAATTTCTCTGTGGAACATGACAGTGCTCCTGTAAGTGTTATTTTCATTCTATCAAGTTCTGCTTTTAAGATACCATTTTTCTAATATGTGGTGATGGTCTTGCAATACTAGCTTAAGGGCAGGGTATGCAAAAATACAGTTTGTTTGAACCAGATAATACATTGACTTGATGAAGGCATTCTGAGACAAAAGCTTTCTTACCTTCTCAACAGCTGACAGATCTAAGGTGTTGCAGAAAATTGGAAACAAAATTTCTGGATATGTGAAAACATTTTAAAGAATTGAGGTTACTTCGTATGGAATCAAATCAATAACTCTTCAGTATTGTCAGACACGGGAATAGACTTGTATAACTGTAGATATGGAATCTGTTAAACCTCCAGCTTACAGTTCTGCCTTTGTTCTGTCAGATATTAGCAATGATTGTTTTCTTTGTAGTGTTTCTGTGCCGATTGCTATGCTATTGCCTGCTTACAAGGCAAAAGTTACTGATATTTGTAAATACTCCTGCGTTATTCTTTAGATGTTTCCTTGTCGCAATAATTGAAATAATTCACTGTATTAAGCAAAGAGAAACCTGAGATTCAAGCATTTCAGTTTAGCCCTTTCCCTGTTCACCATGTATCTTTCATTTCATTCACATTCATGTTACATCCATGTAGTGCGAGAACGCAAACTCCCCAAAACACAACTTTTGGAGTGTCTTAGACTTTATACTAAACTAAAATGTTAGCAGTCTGCAGTATGCTGAAATAAACTTAGTTTGAAGTTTACAAATGTTTTGGGGTTTTTTTTGGCAGCTGAACAATCGCTGTGTC
>NW_010178783.1:0-214 GCF_000695765.1 Mesitornis unicolor
GGTCCGGCTGACCCCCCGCCGTGGCCGTGCCGCCCCGCAGATGCCCATCAACGCCTCCAACGCCCTGACCCTGGCTCATCAGCTCCGCGTCTACACGGCCGAGGCGGCCAACTTCTCCGACATGGTTGATGTCCTCTACGTGGCCCAGATGATTGAGAAGTTCATCGGCTAAGTGGGCCAGATCAAACAGGTAATGAGAGCTGGCCCTGCACCC
>NW_010178783.1:378-619 GCF_000695765.1 Mesitornis unicolor
AGAGGGAGGAGAAGCCCGGCACCAGCATCATCCGCTCCCTGGAGAGGATCGCGGCCCACACGCTCGGCAGCAACTCCCAGCACATGGCTGTGGTGAGGGGGGGATGCCTGCAGATTTCAGGGGGCTGAGGGGGAGAGGAGGAGGTGGTTGGGCTGCTGCTGCAAGGTCTCTGCCCATGCTGGGGGTTTCTGCCTATGCTGGGGGTCTCAGGCCATACTGGGGGGGGGTCTCTGCCCATGCC
>NW_010178784.1:0-339 GCF_000695765.1 Mesitornis unicolor
TGTTACTGGGGTGATACTGGGGTGATACTGGGGTGGTACTGGGGTGATATTGGGGTGTATGGGTGACACTGGGGTGCTATGGGGGACAGTGGGGGACAGTGGGGTGATACTGGGGTGGTACTGGGGTGACAATGGGGTGCTATGGGTGACACTGGGTGACACCGGGTGCTGGCTCCAACCCTGGGGGCTGTGTCTGCCCCATAATTTGGGGTGGGGGGCACTCACCGGCGCACCGGGGTCTCCGGGGGGGCCGGGGTCACCGGGAAAACCAATGGGACCCTGCAGAGAGAAGGGGACACAAATTGAGGGGGGACACAAATTGGGGGAACACAAATGGGG
>NW_010178785.1:0-6663 GCF_000695765.1 Mesitornis unicolor
ACGGGCGGCGTGGGCAGGGCAAGTGCCGTGCCTCTTGTCACGGCCGGAGCCTCCCGTCAGGGTGCGTCCGGCCCCGCCGCAGCCCCTCAGCCCCTCTCACCGCGCCGGGCCGGGCAGGGCCAGGGCTGCCGCCCGAGGGATTGATGTCGGTGGCGCTGGGCGAAGGCTCCTTTGGGAGCACAGCCCCCATGGCTCGGTGCGAAGAAAAAAACCAGGCGAGTAGACGGGGTACATGGATAAATATATTAGTAAATAAATATATTTCTGAGCACAGCAGCATTATTCACACATCTTTGTTTCTATCAGACATAAATACACAGTTTTGCATACATATAAAACGTATTATTTTTTTTTCTTTGGGGGGTCATAATTTATTCCCAAGCCCCAAGAGCCAGGACAGACTCAGCAAAAAAAAAAACACCCCAAAAACAAAAACCAACAACAAAAACCACAAACCTGTATTCACATTTCAAAAGGATCTGAATGTTATAAAAGAGAAAGCAAAGGCTCTGTGCAGGAAGCCAGCGTCTGTCCAGCCAGCCCAGCCCATGGCACCCATCTTGGCAGGTGGGAGGTCCAGGGAAGACTCTGGTCCCTGGGGAAGGGCTGGGCCTTCAGTTTTGGATGGAGCGAGTTCAGGATGCTCTGGCTTCTATCAGTTTTCAGCTGGGACTTTGGACGCAACGAAGGAAAATGAGCTCTGCTTCATTGCAGTGATGCTGATGAGATTTGGTGATGGAGCCCAAGGGTACTGAGCACTCAAAAGCATCACCCAGAGGTGAGAGGTGCAGGAACTGAGAGGAGCCGCTGCCCATTTTCTCAGATATTGCTTCTTCCCTTCCAGGCAGCCAAGGATGGTCATCCATCTACTGAAGAGGATCTTTAAAACCACCTTTCTGGAGAGTTTCGCCCTCTCTTCCCACCTTAGAACCACCAAGGCAGACCTGCACACTCTCACTCAGCTCAGTAAGCCCCAGGGAGGGGGCCCAGCATCCAGGATGGCTGTTTTCTAGATGAAAAGGAGCAGCAGCATAACATCAGGAAAGAGGACACTTTAAAGCAGGCATTGCCCTGCACAGCCTGGTAATACTGCAGTAGGGAGTGGAAAGGGTGCATTAGTACTGACCACTGTCTCCAAGAAGCTTGGGGCTTGCTGCACATTCAGAGCCCTCCTTTTTTTTAAGGATAAGAAGGAGGACTTTAGACTGCAAACTACACATTCATTCCTTTGAGGCAGTGAAATGCATCTCTGGAGGCTCTCAGCCTTCCTGACTTAAAAAAAACAACCAGTAGGAGCACCCAGACTTCATGACCTTCCCCTCTGTAAAATCATCTGAGCCCTCCAGGATGGTCAAGGACACAGGGAGCTGGCTGAGACAAGCTGTGGACCACATGCACAAGAAGTTGAACTGGGGGAATCTAGACCCACTCCTGTTTTTTTTCCTCTAGTCTAAGACTGACTTTCCTGCAAGGGAGAAAACAGTGCAGCCTGTGTCATCTGCTTGCTCTGTAGGACAAGCAAGAAGAGCCTGAACAGGTGAAAATATAATTCTGCTGGATTCTTTGATGAAAGAAATTCAGCTTTTCTTTAGACTGAAAGGTCCTGCAGTGGCTTGGTCACAGGAGACAAGAAATTAACACTAGCAAGGAAATGATGTTTTGTTTAAAACGGTGCCAGCAGCTGACTTTTATAACTTGAATGTCAGTAACTGATTAGCAGCTGGGACAAAGATGCTTTTTTGAAAGGTTAAGGGCAGCAAACCCCATTAAATGGCTTCCCCACCAATGAAGGAAGGCAGAGGCAGGATTATCCTGAACTGGGACTACATAACCAGTGTGAACCAGTGCGCTCTCTTGAACTGGAGAAGAAGCTGCTGCTTCAAAGGAAGACGCAGAAAGCTTACTGAGCAGATGGGGGGAAGTCTGTCCCTACACCAGCTTTCAAATTGTCAGGAGTTACCCTCAGCTCCAGTGTTGTATCCTCACCAATGCTTCATGAGCATTAACTCTGGAAACACTTGGTGCCACATAAATGTGCACTTCATGTGGGAATCTGGCCTGAATGAGCATTTATAGGGCAATGAACTCGACAGACTAATTCCCTGCTGTATGAAAACTCTTTGGGTTCTGTATTTTTTGAATGTGGCAGGTTTTCTTTTACTTGAATGTGCCCAAATTATGAGATGTAGGAAATAAGAACTACTGACATTCCAAAAAAACCCCACAAATGGGAGGGAAAAAACCGTCATAAACAGAGACCCTAGCAATTTCTCAAGTTTTCTTTCTCCACCATCAAAATATTAGAAAATGCAGAAGAGTATTTTGAAAAATTCCTTTGGACGATCATTTCAGGTGTCTCAGAAATATGAAGATAAGGCTGGGTGATGGGCAGGGCTCTGCTCTGCATTTGGTATGGATGCTTTTGCTGGGGATCTTTGCTGTGTCTTGGAGCAATGAGGGAGGAAGGAGAGAAGCAGGAGCCATGTGGGCTCAAGGATTTTCCATGACTCCTCTGATGGGGGCATCTCAGGTTTGAAATATGCTCAGCAAATGAGTTGCTCTTAACAAGGCTGGCCATCACACCACTTCTGAGGGTAGATGGAGGAGTTAGAGGATGAGTGAGAGACTTGTTCACATTGCCAGATGAGAGGGTGGATTCTTTGGAACAGAAAGAATCTGACCCAGCTCCTTCCCAGAAGTGCTGACGTTGTCCCCCTGTCTTCACCTCTCCTGCTCCTGGCAAAATGCAGCAAATGGTCGAGATGGCATCAGCCGAGTGACAATGAAGTGATCAAAAGTGGTGACAGCTGTCGATGTCCAATAAGGTCAGAAGAGGCACCTTGCAGAGCAGATCTGTGAGTGCCGAGATGGAAAACAGCTTGTTCCTGTGTCTGAAATAAGAGTGGAAAAGTTAAATGAAGAAGTCTGGCTTTTGACCTAAGTGAGGAAATGAAGTCAGGAGCTACTAGGCCACAGAAAGTAATTTCTGCAGCTTTTGGTCTCGAAGGCTTGTTTATTTCTGAAGTGTTTAGCAAAACCTTCTGTGGCATGAACATGCCAAAATAGCAGCTTGCACTCACTCCGTGAGCTCTCCAGCCGGTGACTCCCAGGACCGGTCTCTGAGTGAGCCAGCCCATGCAGATAGATGCCACAGGGTGAAGATGGGCTGCCTGTGCCTTCAGAGGAGAAGGGGACCTGGAGAACACGGCTCTGTGTTTGTATGACCATCACAACGTGGGAACATGTGAGGAGACCACAAGTGTCTCGTTGCGTGTTTGCAGTCTGCATCTCGGCGTGGGCCATGCAGGTCAGTGCTGGTTATTCCACATTGCCTGTGCAGAGAGCCAGATGTGAGCTCCTCTACGGCTGGCGCGCTGAACATCACTGTCTGCTCCAGCTCTCCAGTGAGCAAACGGGCCAGTGTTTTATTAAACTGAATGTTCATGTACATCCTGGACCTCCTCTTCAGATCCTGCATGCAAAGAAAAGCAAAAAGAAAAGTGTCAGCTACAACTCGCTGAATGCTTCTGGACTCTGCAGCTGCTGGGGCCTTGACCCTGCAATACAGAGAGCAGATGCTGCAGTGAAAGTCACTAAGTTTCTCCCAGTATTTTGGAGGAACTTTTCTGGCCACCTGTCCAATCAGTTTGTTCCTGTAAGTTAAAGCACGATATGTAGGAAGTTAAAGCACAAAAACGTAAAGATGAGACCTCAAGCTACCCTTTAAATACTCCAGAAGACAGAGGCTAAGGGCATGGTTCACATCATTGCTACATGTTTGCTTTTGAGGCTTTTCTGATGTTTGCTCTTTGTGGAAAATCTGCACAGCCTTTTAAAAATTATTAGCAACAGAAAATCACACCCATTCATATTCACACAGTGCCACGGCAGCGCCTTCCAGGAACGGGACAAGGACAGAAACTCCAGACAACAAAAGCAGACGTGCATGCAAGAAAGGGCCGGTACATGCATCTCACTGCGTTCAAGAGGTTGCACAAATTGCTTCTGAGTCCCAGACAAGCCAAACCCAGGAGCGGTGGTTGGCCACAAATGCCGATTCCTCATGCGCAGCCAGCCAGGACTGCAGCTTGTGCTCTTCCCCAGCCCATTCTGCCTGCTGAATTATTCACAAGCGAGGGCCGAGTAGTTTACTTTGAAACATCTGGTGTATGGGCTGCCTAGAAACTGGGCACCCTGAGTTACTTCTTTGGATAATCCCTTTTGCTCCAAGTGACCGTGTGTTTACACACACACCACGGTCCCTTTCCCAGATGTCTCTTAGCATAGCCTGGTAAAGGCATACATGCATTAACTTTCACATTTCACTTTTCCTGCATGTTCCTGACATCAAAAGGAAACAAATGCCTGTTCAGATATTCACAGAGCGCAATTTAAAACAACTTTTCAAAACAGTCACAGCAAATACTTGTTTGCTATGAATCACCAGCTGTAGGAACAGGACCTCTGAAAAGTGAATATATAGGAAGAAACACAAATGAGATTCTGCTCTGAAAACGTAGCTGATCAATGTGGGAAAATTAATGCCTAGACACAGTGTTCTACAAATGTGTATGTGTGCAAAGTGCCAGAAGACAGAGTGTGAGCCTAGCTGGCATTTGTGACAGGCATCACCATACACTGAATAAGCCATTGCACGCTGCTCCTCATGTCCCCAGCTCACGAGCGACACAGAAGAGACTGCACAGCTTTGACCACTGTGCGCCTGAGCCTGGAGTCTCAAATAGCATTATTAAAGTATTTTCTGAAAACTGTGACTGTCCCCTGTTACACAAATCGAAATGCAGGGCCAAAAAAGGTCTTGAACTGAAAGGCAGAGCCTCGGCTGCTGAACTGGCTGTTGAGACCTGCAGGGCAATGGCCTGAAGGAGCAAACCTCAGTGATACAACAGAAATCTTGTTGTTTGGGTACTGGGTTTGAACGGTGGTCTTTTTCTGCCCTCTAATCCCTTTCTCTCTTTCTAGTAAAGATCAAAGCTGTGACATGAAAGGGAATGGCTAAGAGGATGAGCAGGAGAGGGGGAGGAAGGCGACAGCGTGCTGCAGGAGGGGAGATTTCCCAGGGAGCGAAATCAAGAGATTTCACCAGCCTGTGCTGGGAGTAATCTGGGGTGCTGGGATGATATCCATGCATGCTGTGGTGGTTTAGGAAGCCATCTAGCTGTAATTCTCTGCTAGGTGTTTGACTTTTAAAAGGATCAAGTCAGCATTGCTTGAGGACTGGTTCTTCAGTGAAACGGCTCCCAGGTATAGTCTCCCAGGCAAGAGAGGCAGGGATGAATCTTTATGCAAACACCACAAAAAAAGCTGGTTGGGGTGCTCAAGGAAGCGGAATAAACTCCAGGATCATGCAAGCATCTTTGGGATCATCTCCGGTGCCCAGGCAGCGCTGCGGGCAGCGTTATTCCCTGCAATGCCAGTGCATGGCACTGCCCGCACAAGCGGAGTTTCTCCAGGGGCTGACCAAGACTCAGCCTCACCTTGGGGCTGGGGAAGGTAAGCTGGAGGGTGCTGCATCCCTCAGGAGCACCGCCAGCTTCTGGAAACCCTGGTTTAGGGACTTCCTGAGCCAGAGATTGCATTTGCATCTCTGCATTTTGTAGCTCTTGATCTAGGCCCTCAAACCCTTCTGGCACCTACATCCCCTGGGCCACGAGCACCAGTTTCACCACGCACCGTGTGTTACCTTATTGGGTGCTCTAAAGCTTCTGGTTCCCCTTTGATGCCACCACTTGTTTTGTTATAAGCACCACTGAGTCTCTCTTATCTGCTTGCTCCCCTTCTCTCCTGATTTCGTACCCTCTCTTTCATACTCTCTGCTAATCATCTTTTTTTTCCCACATGAACATCTGTATATTCTTCCTGTTTTCTCAGAAAATCCTCATTGTTGTGATTGTACTCGATACCCTCCTGCACTTCTCCCAGGTCTGCTATATCCCTTTCAGAGCAGCAGTGATCAGCGGCAGACGCTGGCCGGGAAAGCACCGCAGGCTTACGCAGATGCATGAGGGCACTTTCCGCTCATCCCCTATTTGTTCTCAGCTAGCTCCTAATAATAATAATAATGTGATTTTTTACTTAGAAGCCGTGCTAGTGTGTCGCATTTTGTGTTACTTACATGGGATTTCATCTGCCCCTCTATTGCCCAGTAACTCGGCAACAGGAGATCTTTCTGAAATGCTTTGTAACCAGTTTTAAAGCTGACAATCCTGAAGGATTTTGGTTTTTTTATAAACTTTGCTATCTCCTCACCTTCCCCAGGGTGTTTATGAGCTTGCTGAAAGTTGGAGAACTCCACTTTCCTCCTCCTCCAAGTAACTTTCCTCCACTAAGACTGATCTGCACTTTGTCTAGTATTTTTTAGCCAGTTATTTACCCTCCCTTTTATCCTTTGAGAGCTTCATTCCTCTAAAAGATCTGCGAGACGTTCTCTCTCTCTACAAAAGCTGTGTTGCTTCCTCCCCTGGTTTTCCCATTAAGCCATGCGCCTACAAATTAGACCCTGCATTTGAATTTATAACAATTTGCTCGGCAGGAAAGGCAGGCTCATCGTTCTGTGGCCTCAGCTACTTCAAGCAGATCTTGCCCTCAGCGCTCCCTTCTGGCCCAGGGCATGGGTAGCAAAGTGCAGTCCATGTTCATGGT
>NW_010178785.1:6694-9560 GCF_000695765.1 Mesitornis unicolor
GAGCCCCTGCACAATGCCCAGGTGATCTGCAGCCCTGGCCATTTGTGACCATCGACTTTATTAGTGTGTTTCAGGAACGGTCATGCCGATGATTTGATTAATGAGGGATCCTCTACCCCCTGAACAGAGATGTGCCAGGGTGAGAACCTCCTCAAGCACTTCCCCACTGATCACTAAGGCAATAAATGCAGTTTGCTCTTTTGCTACGCTGTTACAGCCTTTGAACATCTCTCTTAGCCCTGCATTACCCCCTGGACCTGAAGGGCCCCTGGCAGCCTTCTTCCTTCTGATGGAGTTGCAAACGTTTGCATTTATAGCCGATCTCTTTTCCACGAGTTGTTTGTAGAAATCTTTCCCGGCCTGCCTCGCCGTGGCTCTGCACTTAGCTGTGCATCCAACTCTTTGCTGATTTCTTTGTCTAGCCACACCTTTGCTTTGGAAGAAAAGCTTCTTGCTCTCAATTGCCCTTTCTGCTCTGCTGCTTGGCCAGCCCTTTTCTGGGGCTTTAAATGATCCCTCTGCCCAAGCTCCTTATTCTTTTGGCTGCTTCTTTTGAAGAAGATTCTCGTGTATACGTAGGCTCCTCTTCTGCAGCCTGTGTTCATGCAGGGGGTTATAACCCTAATACTATACTCCTACTCAGGCACAACTGGGGATATTTGTGTTGCTTGTCATTGGACTCTACACTCTCCTTAACACAAAGTGTCCCTCCCACACCAGCAGAAGAGACACACTCTTCTCCTCTCTGTAATTTCACAGGGGAATTACAGAGTCCCACTGTTGGTCTTTTTTTAAACTGTGTTTCTGAAAGGTTTATATCAAAACTTTAATTTAACACTGGGCTTTCTAATTTATCCACTTATATTTTTAGCCTTACAACATTTACCTAGAGGCATATATGCATTTCTCCTTGGTCTCCTTGTCTATTTTTTTGTGTCCTGCTTACACGGGACTGTCTACTGAGAGTGTTATCTGCTTTTTTTTTAATTTGTTCTCTATTGATTTATGTCCAGTCCCTTTCTAAAATAAAGAACTGATGGGATTATAACTCGGAGGCTGTGTTATGTCAACCACTGTGTTTTCAGCTTGATGGCTTTTCTGCATAAGCCCTGCATGAGCTCCTGCTCTCTTCCAACTCAGTTCCTCAGTTCCCAATAAAAGTCAAATCCTTCCTTTCTATGCATTTTCTCAGTTTTACAAGGAGATTCTGACTCTCTGGCTGGTCCTGAAAGCATCCACAGAAGCTGCTGCAGTTGAATAGACACAGAGTTACAGTGTTTTCCAACACATTGGTCCCTCTAACTGCTGGTAAAGAGAGGTCAGATGGAACAAAGGCAAAGCACATTGGCACTGGCTCTGGGTGGGTGTCAGGAGCCTTCCCCCATCACCCCATCAGGAGGTGGGCACAGACCTGGGCCACTGGCACCATCTACAAAGAGACAGAGGCACCCCAGCATGGACCCTTGCAATGCCCTTCACCCTGCGGCACCCAGTGCTGCCTCACGTTATGTGCACGGGCTCCTGCTCTGGGGACTCCAGGAGTTATCTCAGTTCCCTTGTGAAATGGGAGCTTGAAGCAACTCCTGAGCAGCCTACACTCTCGCCAGGAGGGCTCTCTCCATCTAAAGGTTCTGAGAGGGTTGTTGCTATCCACCGCCTCCAGCCCATGGGACATCAGCACTCGGAGCTACCAGCAAACCAGAGAGACACCTCTGCACTGCTGCCTTACTCTCTCTCAAAGCAGCACATCCCTCCGGACCTTTTGCAGAACCTCCCGTATCTGCAGTGTCAGGCACTTCTGTGCCTGGGAAAAGTAAAAATAAATCTGTTCCTGGCAGTCTGGGAGCCTGGAGCACCCTGGGCAGCCAGCACCGTGCCCCATCCAGCCTCTCCCCATCTCCTGTGCCCCCCTGGCGGGCACTCCAGCACCAGGAGCCTGGGCGTGGTGGAGGTGGATAGATGAGCATGGGGAGGAAGTGATTATCTCTATGGCACAATGGGGACTGTGAGTCATGGGTTTGAGGCCAGCATTTTAACAGAAATTAGGCGGCTAGATCTGTATTTGGTACCTAAATCAAAACGATTTGCCCGAGGAGCTGCACTGAGTCAGCAGCAGGGCGAGGAAGGGAGCCAGGCTCTGCCCCGAGCCAGCACCTGCCCATGCTGACTGGCAGGTCGTTGTACAGAGGAGCAGGAAAGAGCAAGACCCAGGAGCTAAACTCAGTCAGGTTCTTTCAAACAGCCTCAACTCAAACACATTTCCCCTCTCTCAGTGAGAGATGTACAGCAGTTAGGCAAAGGGCCAAACTTTAATTACGTGGGAACTCCCACGCAACAGAGGAAGGTGAGAAATGAGGGATGTGCAAATCCATAAACTCATTCAGTCTGTTCTACTACCACCAGCCACACACACTTCCTTCCTTGATTCCAGTTATCTGGAGCTGGCTAAAACAACTGTAGCCCAATAAGCCTTTATGATAATGAGAGAGTAAGAGATACAGACTGATGTAAGGACACTGAGAAACACGGTCCCACCCCTTCCTTTGGGAGATATTCCAGCTGCTACAGATGTTTAGTTAAGGGTAGCCACCTTATTTCACATTTGTGTTATTTTAGGATGAGACTGAAGCGTTTGATGCACTCATTAACAGACTTGTTAATCGTTCAGGCCATCACCTGTGGACAGGTGAGCTCTGAAATGCTTCTGTTGTTAATGGTCCTGTAGGAAAGCCCACCGTGAAACCCACCTCATTCACCTGCTTGCTGCCAGAGGCAAACACCAGACTTACCCTGACTACCCTGCTGAGACGTGTGGTGAAGGTGAAGACTCACACTGTGTCTGGGGCTGCCTGTCCCTGTAAGATCA
>NW_010178785.1:9591-10335 GCF_000695765.1 Mesitornis unicolor
TGCAGTTTCCCTCCCGTCCTGACAACCCCTCCTCCTGCTTTTTCAGCTCTGAGCTGGACTGCAGCACTAAACACTTCCAGAGCGGCCGAGAGCCTGAGCCACAGGGCAAGGGAGCGCTTGGGATCAGAGGCTGGACTTCGGGTAAGCAGTGGTAGCCATCAGCATGGCCGTGAGGAATGTGAGCATCGCAGGCTTTGGGCAAGGCTGAGTCCTCGGGCAGGAGAGCGGGGTCGGGCTCCAGGGGACATTTTCTTTTCCTTCGGTGATGACGGCTCTGTAAGCTGTGTCTTGAGGGCAGCGGGACAGGGGACGTGCCAGCTGCTCCCAATTGTCTGGTGGCATCTACACTGAAATCCAACCTGTTTGGAGAAGCAGAGGGGGGATGAGGGGGCTTACGGCCTTGCTGGGGACAGGGTGGCTGTCCTGCTGGAGCCGGCTCCTGTGGAACCGTGTTGCTTTCCAGAGGCTGCTGACAGGGATGGCTTTTCTCAGTCCTCTTTTGTGTCCGAACACCATGGAAGTCAACCTTGGTCCCAGAGTACCGGGATTTGCACTGCGCAGGCCCCTGCCCGGCCCGCCCTGGTGGACACTCCACATCTCTTCTGTAATGGTGGTGCTGGTGGTGGTGGTAGTGGACGTGGCTGAGCACCTGAGGCTTGGCCAGAACAGCTGCCCTGGGCACCACCAGGTCCAAGGACCTGGGCCGAGTCTCCCTCAGCGGCTGCGGCCGGCTCTGGCCCATGT
>NW_010178785.1:10464-10702 GCF_000695765.1 Mesitornis unicolor
CGCGGAGCTGGAGTCGCTGCCTGGCCCATCTGCCAGGTATCCGCTGTGCTCTGTGAGATAGCTCTCCCCAGAGCCACTGCTGTTGTGCTGGTGCCCATGGCCGACACCCCTGCGCAGGGTGGGTGCACGGTGCTGCTTCTGCGCCAGGGAGGCCTTCAGCCCCAGGCAGGGGGGCTGGGGCTGGAGAGAACAAGTCCTGTGGGATGGCAATGTCTGCCCACATGCCGAGGGGTTGGGA
>NW_010178785.1:10807-11409 GCF_000695765.1 Mesitornis unicolor
GCCAGGGGGGACAGGTGGCCACAGGCAGGCAGGGAGGTGGCTGGTCTGTAGGGCACGTAGTGGATGGTGCCAAAATCCAGCTGGGAGAGCTCTGGAGAGTGGAAGAAGGGGTTGCCGTGGGCTGGCTCTGGGGGGAAGCTCCTGATGTTCCTCTGAGAATATGGGTGTGGGAGGTGGTAAAGGGCATGTCCTGGGTGCTGGCGAAAAAGGTGGAGTCGCCGTCCGGGCTCCATGTCCCGAGGGGCCAGCCTGGAGCCAGCAGCTGTGGCCTGGTCCACTGAGTCTCTGGCTGTGGAAAGAGAAGGGAGGATCCAGCATAAAAGTCCCACATTGGCGAGCCTCCACTGCAATCCCACCACAGTCCCACGTCCCACCCATGCCCTACAACTCCTCACTGCCACCACCAAACCATCCTGATGGTCCTGCACACCCAGCACCCTCCCTGCTACCCCAGCCTTCAGATCCCACCTCCCTTCCCTGCAGGTCCTGGTCCTCTCCGTGCAGGTGCCAGCCCAAGTCCAGCACCTCAGTGTGCACCATAGGGGTGTGGGGGCTGACACGCACAGGGATCCCACTTCATACACACACCGTCCTGTGCACCC
>NW_010178785.1:11440-12009 GCF_000695765.1 Mesitornis unicolor
TGCTGACATCCCAACTGTAGGCATTGCCCAAGGGGTACATGGACCTCCTGGGCACAACCCCTGCACCCAACCCCGTCCCTGGCTGGGAAATGCCATGCCTGAGCCCTACCAAGAATATTGAACATGCAGAGCGGACACGTGTGGTGTTGCTGCAGCCAGGGGTCAACACACTCCCGGTGAAATTCGTGGGAGCATGAGATGATCCGCAGCTCCTAGAGAGAGGTGGAGAGAACAGGAGGGTGAGCAAGAAGAACCACGTCCCAAGACCTGGATGGGTCCTTCTTGATGGAAGCGAGCCTTGTAGGATGGAAAGATGTCTAATGGCAAGTGATCTGCAGCCCAGCTTTGCATGGCAGAGGCTGTGAAGCAGCCTGGCAGGTCTGGTTCTGCTTGGGGTGTGAACGTCCAGAGAGGTGCTACCCCTCAGGAATGGGGGGGGTTCAGGCTGAGTGCTTTAGAGAAGCAAACCTCACCTTTGCCCTGTTGTTTCAGTGGACATAGTATGGACATTTTGCCCTACAGCAGTAACTGGAGACCAGTCATTAGGGAATCTGAATCTGACTTCAGCA
>NW_010178785.1:12027-13231 GCF_000695765.1 Mesitornis unicolor
AAGGGGCAGGCAAACCTCTGTTGGTGCCGGTCCTTTTTCAGCCCTCAGGAGTTGCTGAAGGAGACATCCCAAGGGCTTCCTGTGCCTGCCGGGCAGCTCAGCTCCCACCGCAGCTCCCTCCAGCAGCCGTGCCCACAGCCTACCTGGCCCTCGCTGAACTCCTCCAGGCAAATTGCACAGACCGGGGCTGAGCTGCAGCTGCTGGCCGAGTCCCACCGCGACGCCTGCCGGCACCTTGCCTGGTACTTGCGTGTGGCCAGCTGCCCGATGGCCTGCATGGTCTGCTGCTGCAAGGAGTCCTGCCAGGGAGAAGGGAGGCTTTAAGGAGAGGCTCAGCCTTACAGTGCCCACACTTCTCATTGCTCTTCCATGAAATGGGATTATCAGGGATTTGGGGGCAATACTAATTTCCAGAGGTGACTTTCTGTCTAACCTGGCATAGCCAGGGAGGATTCTGTCACCAGCAGGAGACATCTGGCACTGAGCCTTCAAAATCAGTCAGCAGTGCTGAATTTTTGAGCCCCAAAGGCTTGTCTTTGTATGGGACAAATGGGGGAGTCTCAAATTTGGAAATATATCTGACTCTGGAAAGACAATTATTTAATTTGTTAGTTTCTGTTAAAAATACTAAATCTTCTACTCTCTACCAATACAGACAATACTGTTAAAATCAAGAGCATATGGGCCAGCTCTGCACCTTCGTGTGCTGGGACAAGCTCTGAGAGGTGCTGGGGCTGCAGTGCTGGTGGGGTGGGCAGGGGAGAGCAAGGCCACTGCAGAAGGGACACTGCCAGCCCCTCTCATCTCTGGGCCACTCCTGCCTCACGTGGCCACATCTTCAGTTCACAGAGGCACGTGTCCCCTCCCAAACTGTGTCCGTTCCTGCTCCCCATGCATTTCTGTTTGCACAGACACATCTGCTCTGTGAGGTTCCTACCTGAGTCCTGTTCAGCTGGCACTTTGTGCGGACAACAAAAATGAGAATGATGACGACGACAGTGCTGACCACTGTGAGAAGAATCCACACGTCGTAGTCTGGCTGTTGGATATAACAGGAAAGAAATTACCTGTGGGTGGTAGGGGTGGGAATTTGAGGCTAGGCATCTCTTCTTGACCATCAGCTTTTGAATACATGATCCTTGGCCAAGCTCTACCTCCTTGCTCTTCACAGATAAAAGGGTTCAGTCTTTTCTGCACATTCCAG
>NW_010178785.1:13262-20445 GCF_000695765.1 Mesitornis unicolor
CTCTCTCTTGCAGCATATCTAGAGGCCATGGTCTGAGGTAGCACAAGATGACAAAGTCAAGGCTTGGTCTCACCTGAAGAGACAGGGTACTCCCTCACCTCAATCCTGACATTTAAGCAAAAGAAGCTGTAAATAAGCTGAAAGCACTTTAGAGCCTTTACTTGCAGCACATTGTTTGAATGCTGCAGACAGGCAGCTCCTGCAAAGGGCTGTGATCTCCATCCCTGGACAGGAAATCTCAGCATCTCTTGGGAAGTTCTGTTCCATGACACAGCACCTTAGGAGGGAGGATAAAGAAGGCAGTGGGAATGGTGTGTCTCTCACCCAAGCTGGTGGCTCCTTGACCTCTATCTTCACGTGGGCCTCTCTGTTCTTGTTCACGACGCCCATTAGAAGCTCAGCATCATGGCCCCTGATCAGAACCACAGGCTGACTCAGACCTCTGGGCTTTCTCAGCTGTAAAGAAGCAAACACGGTGAGGGATGGTCCAGAACAGTCTGAAACAAGGACCATCTCGACACCCCAGGCAAATCATCTGCTTCCTCCTGGTTCTTGCAAACACTTCTGAGACTGACTGCTCCCCCAAACTTGCACTATCCCTGTGATGAAATCAGGTGGAAGTTCCACACCTTTCACTAACTTTTCAGCATGGCTTGCTCTATTTCCTCTGATGGTGCCTCCTCATACACAACTGGACACTGCTCAGTATCTCTTATGCTTCTCTTTCAAGCTCCTGTGCAAAGTTCTTGGTCTCTCCTCTCCCACATCATAACTGCCAACAACACTGCCGAGCGCTGCCTTTGCTACAAAAATGCTTCCCCTTCTTCTCCTGTGAGACCCATCCATGTTCTCCCTCCTGCCTCTGCAATCTGCAGGACATTCTGTTGGTTTCTACTCAGACCTGCAGTTTTCCAGCATGGACTACATAGTCCAGGCAGCCTGGCAGGGGCTGGCTCAGCAATATCCAGGTCTGCTCTCTCCTGGAGATTGACCTGAATCAGGGGGGCCATCTGACCTGCACTTGCTGCTGCATTTCTCTGGCATCAGAAATTAAGTTGTAAGTGCATGAAAGAACCACGAGCGGTGGATCTAGTGAGCAGGAGTCAGCACAGAGTTCTGATAAGCTCAGGCACCAGCTCCCTTATCTGTCCTCTTGTCTAATGCTTTTTATTATCCCTTGATTATTTCACTGGGGAACCTATTCCTTCCCAGAGATGACAGCAGTGTTGGTGGAAGGGACCTCTAGAGGTCTCTAAACCAACGTTCAGCTTGCAGCAGGAGTATCTCCAACAGCACAGCAGAGTGGCCATGACTTTGGCTTGAAAACTCAAGAAATCACCTTTCCTCAGAGGTACCCCTTGGCTGTCTATACCCGACGGGATGGGGTAATCTGTGACTTCCCACAAAGGAGCATCCAGCTCCTGGCAGAAAAGCTCAACTGACCAGTTAATATCCTCTAAGAGCAGCAAGGTGCTGTTCACAAGCTGCTGGCCTGCTTGTGCTGTGTGGAGATATGGATGTGCCATGGAGCAAGCAAAAGAGAAAATCACTGTCTATGCATGGATGAGCTGGGTAAGAGGTAATGGTCAAAGCCAGTCCCTCCTGGGACCTCCCATTGGTGGCTGGTGTGTTTCAACCTGGGCGCATTTTGGGATGGGACAGGGGCACTGTGGTTTAGGTGATAATATCAATGGTGTCTGTACCTGATCAGCAGCACTTTCATCATCAGTAATGTCAAAAAGGATCGCACGGGCTCCACGCTCCCCCGCCAGCTTTGCCTGTCCAAAAGAACAGAAGCTTCAGTGGACATTCTGTACTGTGCATCTGCATTAACATCTACCATTTGGATTCGGATCTGCTTCCCTGGCTCTTCACAGGAGGAAGAAGCACCTGTTGCTTAGATTGAGAAAACAGTTTACGTCTTGGTTTATACACTTGTGTTGAGCTGCAGTGCCTGCTCCTGCTACAGCTCTGTGGTTCATGGACGGTTTCTCCCTATAGCTGTGGAGGCAAATCAGTTGGTGGGCTTGCAGTCACAGCAACCCATGAACCCAAACACTAAATCCCCCAGGTGCCCACACCCCTTTGCTTCACAGTGGGATTTGCTGGGGAGAGACCTGCAGCCCCATTAGCCCTGCTGACCACAACACAACCCTCCTGCCCCAGGGCAGCAGAAACCTCTGCAGGTCCCCAGTTCTCACCGTGGCTGCTCCAGCTGTGGGCTGTCCATGGGCCCAGCTCCCATGCACATTGCTCTCCCCAGTCCCCATCCCCCATGTCTCACAAGGTGAAGCTCAGGCGATGCCTGGGCTAGGATTAGGAGTGGGATGGCTTTTCACAGCCCACCAGTTGCTGCAGTCTGAGGAGGACAGCTTTGAGATCCACCCACATGAGTATACGTGCCACCCTGGTGAGGTCAAAGCCTGGAGGACCTTGTGGGGTCACCCACATCCTCCCACCAAGCCCTTCAAGCCCTCCAGGCAGGCAGAGGCAGGCTCTTGTGAAAGGCAGACGGGAACGTGAACAAAGTGCAGGGCTGGGCCGCTCTTACTCATGCGGAGCCCTTTGATCTGCGCGTCCCGCGCGCCTGTGCAAACAGGGAGCTGCCGGAGCTGCCGCAGCAGTTTACCCGCTGCATTGCCAAACCCCAGCTCAGGGGCCAGAGGTCAATGCCGCCGCTTCCCAGCTGCAAAATCAAACGCAGGGAGCCGGCAGAGCGAAGGGAAGGAGTGTTCCTGGCACAGTAGCAGGGCAGGTTCAGCTCCATCCTTCACTCGCAGGTGCTGTCGCTTCCACACACCCCATCGGGGAGGAGCTGAGTGCCAGGGGTGGGTGCCCAGGTCTGGGGGCAGGGACCAGGGTGTCAACAGAGGGGCAGATGGTCAGGAGGACTGCAAGGGTCAAGGAAGCAAGGCTGAAGGCTCTTAGTCACTGGTGGGACTTGCACCCCTGGGTTTGGTGTAACAGCTGGGGAAGCTGGAAAAGTGGGATCAGAAGCTCAGGGCAGGGACCAGAGACTGGGGTCCTGCCTGGGATCAAAGCAGCCTCAAGTTTGCCAGCACTGAAGAAGAAACAGGACTTTCAGGTAGTGACTTCCAGTCGTTGGAGCCAATCTAGCTTTGATGGACAATGAAGAGCTCTATAAAGATTTGATTCTGCTAAAGACACTGGCGATGGGGAAACGAACAACTGAGACTGGACAAGTGACTCTTCCCAACATCTGTCTGACCCGTTGCAAAGGACACAACTTCTGTTCAAGCTATTCACAACAACCTTGCCGTGATCATTTTCTGAGTGCTTGCTGGTTTTGTATCGGAGCTCTTTCAGCCACATGGCAGAGCTGACCTCCCTCTTTGAGAACTGAAACACTTTTGATGCAAATATTATTTACAGGATGACTTAGGAGGTTTCAGCAGTCTGTCAACCAGACTTACAATCAATGGTTCACTCAGGAAAAAACAAATACACCAAAAAAAGTACAAATGATGCATCATAGAGAAAAATAAATCACTTTGAATTTATTTCAGATGTATTTTTCATGCCTTCCTCTCCCCTTGCAGACCAGACACATTCCCTACTGTTTATAGCACTGGGTGCTGAAGCAGTGCTAGAATTTAAGAAAGGAGAAGCAGAAAAGTGCTTGAGGTGGCTGGTGGAGTTATCTTCATGCTGGGCTGGACAGGGTTGACTGTGTGCACTGCTTGGCTGGGTGTCAGCGAAAGCAGAGGTTATGATAACACTCCGCACATGGCTGTTTTTATCACCACTGATACAGTGCTGCAATTCAACATGCAAAGCTCCACCACAGGAAGCACACGCCAGGGAAACAAAGCTCATGCTCCAGTGAGCACCAGCCACATCTCACAGTCACATCCCTGCTCTCAAGGAGAAGCATTTTCCAGGGATTTGGAGGAAGAGATCTGTAAGATGCTGGAGGGAAGGAGCTTGCCAGAGGTTTCAGGAATATGGAGAAACAGATGGACCCTGATACAGAAGGACAGCAGTTGCAGGGGGATGGAGGAGCCAGGGCACAAGGCAAAAGGAGGATTGAGATGTGGCCAGCTGAAGGAACATCTGTCTGTATTTCATGGCTACACAAGTCCTATTTTGGGGAGAAGAGCTGTGAGCCTTCCTGGGTGACATCTTAGAGCAGGACTACCTGCAGCCAGGATGACAATCAATGTCATGTTCAGCTGGATCTCAAAATCCAGTACTAAATTTGGCTCTGGTAACAAAACAACGATGACTTCAGGCCAGGAAACTGTCACTCTATCAAGTCATGAGCATGGCAATGAACTGCGGGGTTTAGTTGCTTTGGTGGGGTTAGTGGTCCTGGAGAAGGGCTCAAGGCTGGTGAGGATGACCACAGTGCTGCAACGCAGCACATCTTGTCCTCCCTGTGCAGACCTTCCTCAGCCGGTTCCTGGACTCAGTAACACACAAGTACTTCCAGCACTGCCATCAGAGATTCTTGATTAAGGACAAAACTAGCAAAACAGTTTTTAAACCTTTTAGGTTCTTAAGTGGAAGATGTGTGTTTGAAGCTGCTCTTTCCTCCCTGTTCAAGATCCTCCACAGTAGCTGCACTGACCAAACCAGCCTTTGCTGCCCTCACCCCAGCACCCTCCCCTTTGAGATGTGGCAGCCTGGCATCTGGCATCTCTGTAAGAGATGGACATGTCTGGAGAGACATGGGAGAGCTGGAGTACCCAGCTGTGCTCCATAAGGCACCTGTAGAGCCCTTGTTCTCATGTCTGCCACAACATGCACTGGATTTGCTCTTTATCCCACCATCCTTGTGCACCATTAGCACACATAGGTGGGACCAGGCCATCTTCCAGATGTGGGTTATAGGATCACAGAATGGTTTGGGTTGGAAGAGACCTTAAGGATCATCTGGTCCAACCCCTGCCATGGGCAGGGACACCTCCCACCAGCCCAGGCTGCTCCAAGCCCTGTCCAACCTGGCCTTGAACACTTCCAGGGAGGGGGCAACCACCGCTTCCCTGGGCAACCTGGGCCAGGATCTCACCACCCTCAGAGTGAAGAATTTCTTCCTGATGTCTAATCTAAATCTCCCCTCTTTCAGTTTAAAGCTATAACCCCTCATCCCATCACTCCACGTCCTTGTAAACAGTCCTGGGAGGCTTCTCTAAGGTCCCACCGGAGCTTTCTCTTCTCCAGGCTGAACAACCCCAACTTTCTCAGCCTGTCTCCATAGCAGAGGTGCTCCAGCCCCTGACCATCTTCATGGCCTTCTCTGGACCTGCTTCAAGAGCTCCACAGCCTTCTTTCATTGGAAGTCCTTGAGCTGGACAGAGTAACTGACAGCAGGTTGGTAACTCCAGCACAGGAACCGCTGGCTTGTGCTATCAGCTGGCATCAGCTCCAGAGCAGCAGCAAACCAAACTTGGGCTTTCACCCTGGTCCAGAAACAGATGGGTGTTGCTGCCCATACAGCTCGGGGAAAGCAGTCCCAAGGTGGTAAATCTGTCACAGCATCACATCCCTTTCCTCGCTTTTGTTGCCACAGCCTTTGCAAAAAAAACCAACCCCAAACCTGCTGTGCAGGAGCAACTGCTTGGTACGGATTTTGCTTGTCTTCTTCAGCGGAGCTGCAGAGACGACAGAAAAGAACCCTGTCTCCAGAGTGTCACCACCAGCAGAAAGCAGATAACAGGGGTGGCATCACCTGAATCCAATCCAGATAAAGCCAAGGAAAGCTAAACAAGGGGTTTTTTTCATGTTTGTACAGTGCTTGTGGAAAATAACACAACATTTAGTACAGAGACAATAAAAGGACACAGTGAACCACTGATGAAAAACTAATGTTAGCCTTATGCACGCAGCTTTATCAAGGACACAAAGATTTTAAGGCTTAAAATGACCCTCATTCCTACCTGACTTCCTTATTACCGGAAAATTGTACCAGTGACCTCAGCTTTTTACACAGTAACTGCGGTTTCACTGAGGTACCTCTTTCACAGGAGACCTGATCTGGGGATGGCTGGCACAGCATTGCTCCAGAAGGACCCCTTCTGCCACGGACCCTGCTCTGTCCTTGTCCTTTCCTCCACCGTCCAACAGCTCTGTCCTACCCTGCTGCCTCCTCCCACTCTCCCTCTTTCCTGCACCACGGGTTTCACTTCCCAGGCTGGGGCCATCTGGGGCATTTGTGCACTTACCTTGTTAGCGAGTGACAGGCAGGGGTTGGGATCCCGATCCGGCTGCTCGAGCTTGACAATGGTGATGAACCCTGATTCGGTGTGCTCATCCTCACTGGTGTTGCAGAGGGACAGCGGGTGGGACTGCAGGACAAAAGCAAAGGAAGGCTCAGATCTTGGGGCTCAGCACTGCAAAGGGTGTCTCAAGCCCACCCCAAACTCTGTGCCATAAGAACCTGCCTGGTGGGTGTAGGACAGCCCTGTGGTGGGCATCACCACTGCTGCTACATCTGGTGGCCCTGTCCGAGTGTCAATGAGGCTCTGAATGCCACAAAAAGCAAACCACTGTCAAAGCTTTGGAACACATCCAAGAGAAAGGTGGAGTTTTTACCTTTCTGGTGGCTGCACTCAGGTCTGACTTTGTCCCAGTCACAGATATTCAAAGCCAGAGCAGTCCATGAGACTGCAGCCCTTGACTTCTGGGATGGAGCATCCTGACAGTGCAGATCCTGGTACTGCAAGGACTGGCAGCCACTCTGGGCAACACAAAGAGGCCACAACAAAAACAAACTTCTGGTGCCCTCAAAGATTCAGCACTTCCTGTTTCTCAGCCACCAAACTCAACAACTTCATGATAAATTTGCAGAGGAGAAGCCAAATAAAGGAGAGAAAAAAATGAAAGCAGGTAGAGAAGTACCAGGAATGAGCAGGGAGAGGAAAAGATCTCAGTAACCATATCCCCCCAGTGAGTCCTGGAAAAGTGTTCATCAGCTTGAGCCAAACCGTTGGCAGAGCAGTGTGCAGTTGGGATGGGGTCGAGGCACCGGGTCCGGGGACACATCTCTGCAGAGCATCCTACAGATAGGGACACAGGCTGTGGGGCTCACTCCTGCCAGCGGTGCTTGGTTTGGGTTTTGGTGGTAAAGCCCAGTGGAGGTGAACCTGTCCTGCTGCCAGAGCAGTGCCTGCTGCTGTGGCCAACCGCATTCCTGAGCATTCTCCGTCAGGATGACGTTGAG
>NW_010178785.1:20476-21703 GCF_000695765.1 Mesitornis unicolor
CCCTGCCTGCAAAGTGTGTCATTGCCCCTGATTTTTCAGTCTAGCGGTGGAGGGATGATGGTCTTGTGCTGGATGGTGGGAGGTCGAAGGAAAGTGCAATTTGGCCCTTGGCTCCCTCTTGGGAGTCCCATCATCTTGCACAAGCCCTTCCAGCCCCTTCTAATAAAGCTGGCTGGCTTCCTCCTCTGTGACTGGATTGTGGCGTACGAAGCACACAGGTTATGGTGCAGAAAAGCCTGTAAATACTAATGTTGTTGGACAGCTTTTGTTACTGCATCAGTGTGTGGAAGTGTGGGAAACAAGCAAGAAAGCTTAGTGGTATAAACCAGAAGAAGCAGGGCAGGCTTTGTATCTGGTGTCCCTCCAGAAGCACGCCCAGAAGGCTTGCCTAGCCTGTGGGTAATTCTGCAACAATATCCTGGTGCTATGCAAAAAAGGCTGTTGGCAGATTTAGAAACAGGGGCACGAACTGTCAGAACAGCTCAGGGACGCCCCCCTCGCCCTTCATCCACACTTGGCCGTGGTGCCCAGGGGGTGCTGGCAACGCTGCTCCCATGCTCCAGCTGCTGCATCCCCCAGCACGGACCTGGGGCACCCAGAAACGCGGGCTCCCCCCTGGGCACGGGGCTGCCAGGAGCTCGGGAACTGGGCAGGCTTGGAAACAGCCAGGCAATGTCTTGTCCTCCCAGCCAGCTGCTTACTGAGAAATCGCGTTGTGGGGCAGAGGGAGAACAGGGCTCATTTCACCCAACTGCAGACATGCCAATGTGGCCTTTTAATGTCCAAGCAGGTTGCTCAGACCTCTCAGCAGCAGGAGCAGGTCATCTGAGGGAGCACAACTCAGCCCGGCTGTTTTCAGTCATGTCCTTCAGGAGGAGATGCACCGTGCTTGCTTCTCACCATCGACAATAAAGGAATGCAGGCAATTTGCTCAGATGCAGCCACCTGCATGGAAGCCTTCAAAAGCTGAAGGAGACAAACGGCATTTCCACTCAGAAATGCAAAATGTCTCTGCCGGCCCTCCTGAGAGAGGAGAGTTCTGCCCATGGGAGCCTCTGCGGCCGGAGAGGTCAGGGCGGACAGGGCTAAAATCCAGCAGGGGTTTCGTGCTCGGAGCTGGTCCTGGCGCGGTTGGAGCATCCCGCCCTGCATCTCCGCCTCTTCGGGGCCCTGAGGTGCCGGTCTCACTCCAACGGCTCCGCCGAAGCCCCCGGGGCTGCAGCAGGA
>NW_010178785.1:21795-22946 GCF_000695765.1 Mesitornis unicolor
GCGGCCGCCGAGGTCCTCCCGAGGCTCGGTGGAGCCTCCTCCCGGAGACCCCAGCTCCAGCATCCCCCATCCCCGAGAAGCCCCCCATGCTGGCTGACCTCGGGAGAGTAATTTGTAGAGACTGCCCCTTTGATAGCATGGTTATACCCACCAGAAAAGGGCTGTATCCACTAGAAAAGGGCAAGGAAGCTGCTGGCAGCCGCGGGGGTGGTGCTGTGCAGCCTTGTGCTGTGATACAACCCGGCACCAATTCTGAATGCACAAGCACTGCAAAATCACAGTGCTAATTCTGGAGCACTAAGTCTTGGGCTACAGAACAAGAATAGGTCTTACAAAGCCATCAAAGGGAGCTAAAAATGGTGAGGATTAAAACAAACAAACAAAACCTCACAACCACAGACATTTGCAAATTGTCCAGATTTTGAGGTAGGTAACACCTACAGTCAGAAGGACATAAAGAAATCAAACCCCAGACCTTCAAGGGGCTCAGAGACCAAGGTGAAAGAAATGGCACCACAAGCGTGTGCTAAGATACAACCTCCTAGGCTGTAAAACAGTGCCCAGAGTAGCTCTGCACTGATGAACTGCCGCATTCCTTTGACTGGGACTCCCTCATCCATCTTTCTCTTGGGGTCTTCCTCTGCAATCCATAGCGATATTAGAAGAAAAATGTCAAATTGATACATAATTTAGATCTTAGATTTTAAGATTCTAGAGAGAGTGCGAGTACCACAAACCCTAGAAATTCAGGTTTCCAGGGAAGCAATCAAATCTGTTATGACTTGGGAAGGCTCCCAAATAACCCTGTGCTTCACTCAAGCAACAGCAGCGCTGCCCATGCGAAGACCAACAAAGCGCGCGTGATCCTGCTGGCGTTACCAAGCAATGTCATTACCTTTACACTCTGTTTGCTTGGTGGGGAGTTCTCTGGCTTTTGGTTAATATATCATTTTAATAATCGCAGAAAAACACAAAACAGGAAATGCAAAGAGCGTGCCTCGTGATACTTCTAATAATCCAGAGATAAGCCTCCTGCTGCCGTTATTGAGCCTTCACCGGGTTGTTCCTGGAGCAGCCCAGGCCACCGGTGCTGAGGAAGAACCCGCACCTCCCGGTGCTGCATGGAGCTGTGCCCAGCGTGGAGCAGGAAT
>NW_010178785.1:22977-32191 GCF_000695765.1 Mesitornis unicolor
GTGCTGTGACATTGCTGGGGCAGCGACTCTGCGGGGTGAGGGACAGCCCTGCATGCTGAGGATGGAGCAGGTTCTCTGTGACGAGGATCACTGGGCCTGTTTGCAGCATTGATGATAAACACTGGGAACTGCAGCAACATGCTAAGTTAAGCTTCTGCAACTCCAAATGAATGCAGGGAGCATACAAAAAATGCTGGAGGGAGACCCAGCCAGTAAATCCAGGGAAAGATCTGCTGACAAACGCACCAAAACCTTCCCTTTGATTTTCTACTAAGACTGGGCACTGTGGTCTCAAAAGCCCCCCTTTGCCTTGGGCATCCCTGCTGGGACACATCTGCACCCACAAAAGGCACGGCAGGCACCATGAGAGCAACAGCCCTGCAGGATCCCGGCCAGCCAGGACCCTTCCTCATGTGGGCAGCTGCCCGTGGAGCTGAGGCAGACTGGTGGCCCCCTCATTATTCTGTAAGGAGGCCCTCATCAGGCACTAATCACCTCTGGAGGCTTTCTCAGCACTCTGTACAAAATGACCAGGGGGTAGCTCGGGAGGTTTCTTCTTTGTGTGTGCACCATCCATCCATCCAACATGCTCCACTCATCTCTGCTCCAAACCACCTCTGCCCTCTCTTCCTACCATCTTCTCCCGTTTGGTGCTACACAGCCAACTCCTCAAGCATCAGCAAAGAAACCAGACCTGGATCTTCCCGTCCATATCTTACAGCTGCATTTCCCGGCACTTCCACTGCCCCGATCCTTGTACGATCACAGCTGCACATCGTGCTCACAGCACAAGAGCGGTCTCATAAAATAATCTAAGGATGATGCAGAAAACCATTCTGAGATTCCTCAGTGCAGTGGACTGCCTAAAGAGCTGGCCCTGGCTGCAGTGTCAGGATCCCTCACTCCCTCTGAAACAAGACCTGTGCCTGCGTGGCTGCAGCCAGAGCAAAGGGTTTCTGCAGGCAGAGCATTCCCCACTTTGCTGGGCACTGCTGCAGCACTGACTGCCACAACCACAGAGTCTTTTCTGCTCACAGAAAGCCTCTCTGATTGAGTAGACAATGGAATGACAAAATCCAGTCACTGGAGACAGGAAGTATGTTCGTATCCAAAATTAAAGAGGTCCTGTGCATGTTGCCTAAATCCCACCACGGTCCTGAACCAGTGCTCCCAGGGGCTCCAGGGAGCTGAAGGACCCCACTGGATGATGCTGGGCCCTGCAGTGCTGCTCCAGCTGCCCATACCCTGGCCCTAGCCCTGCTTGTGAGACACGGTCACCCAGACCTGTGAACCTCCTGGCTTTGTTGCTCCACCTCTCCCTGTCACCGCATCCCTCCCGTCACCCCTTCAACCGAACACAGAGCTATGTCCTTGCTACCACTTTTTTTTTTAAATTTATTTTTTCCTGTTTCCTTACCCTATGACATGTACTTCTGTTCTGCCTTTTCTGTCCACACCACCTCTCCTAAAATACTGAATTTCTCTTTTCTAACTTATCCTTGCCATCTTTCCCACTTTTTTCCCCTCTACACCCACTGTCTTCACACCAACCCACCACTCCCACATGCCAGCACCACTCACAGGGTCTCCCAAGCAGCCCCGAGCTCCTCTGCACAAATGCAGTGGATGTGGAAGGGTCTCAGGTAAAGCCAGGCATAGAGAGGTGCTCGATTCTTACTTGAGAGCTTCATTTTTAAAACAGCAGGAAAAAAAAAATGACCCCGAGAGGTCACCTAGCCCACTCTGCTGCTGGAAGGCAGGATCAGCCAGACCTAAAGCATTCCTCAGAGACACTCGCTCAACCTGTTTTTGAGACCTCCAAAACCGGAGACTCCTCACCCACTGCAGAGCTGCCTTCTCCTCAGCACTGGGAAGTATTTTCTAAATCCTGACCTTGCTGCAGTCTAAGCCTGTTAATTCTCACTCAAACGACTATGGCCCCAGAAAAGAGATTATTTGTGCTTCCAGCATCCCCCCCCCACAAAGAACCATTTAAATCTGTTCCCCTTTCTGTTCACAGACAAGAGCTGAAAAAGGACTCGAAGCAGCAAATTCTCTCTCAGTACTTCACACCCTTCCTTCCTGGGGGAATGAGTCAAAAGGAGGGATTTGATCTGAAGGGGCAGTAAAAACTTTATAACCAACTACTATGGTTAGCATGAAAAAGAGAGGAAGAGAACAGGACAAAAGAGTGTTTACCAAAGGGCCCTAGAAAAATCATGGGCCAAACGGGTGAACTGTTGACACCAACATGTCTAAATTGACCACAATACCAAAAAAATTGCAAGTAGCAAATACCAAGCTGAAGTTGAAGAAGCAATGCAGTGAATGGCAGATCAATAATCCTGACGTCCCACGCAAAGAAACTGATAGAAAACAGCATAAGGAAGAGAAGGGAAGGACTTAACAGGGCTTTGGGAAAGGAAGGTGATGTTGCACAGACCCAGGGGGCTCCTTGAAGCAATCAGTAAGGGTGGGGGTAAAGGCAGCTCAGTTAATGCCACACACTGGTGTCATCTCTTCTGTTCTCCTACAAGGTCAAGGCTATGGAGGATGACAGGACATCATGCAGCACTGCTCAGGGTCATCTGCAGCACTGAGAGAAACAGCAGGTCAGCCTTTACAGTGCAGTGAGCTTACCCGGACAGGCCCAGAAGTAAACTGTATTGTCCAAATAGTCACAAAGGACTTGGAAAACGGAAGGAATGCTGAAGTGGCTGAGTTTTTCAATAATACATAAATATTCAAGTGGGTAAATATTAAAACTGGCTGCAAAATATTAAAATTGGATACTGAGTGACAGACATAAAATATGTTAATAAAGGAAAATATGAAGAAATATATCTAGCTGTTTTACAGTGGGATGAGCTCTAGGTTAGTTGTTAAACAGGAAGTATCTTAGGAGTCATTGCTGGGAGTTTTATGGAAACCGTTGTTGAATCACCCAGAGCAATAAAAAGGCAAATAGACTGTTAGGCATTACCATTAAAAAAAATAAAAAATCTACTTGATAAAGCTGCAGTGTGTCCATATCTTGACTATGACAAGAAGTCCAGCTCACTCCATCTTAAAAAGAGGGCACTATTTCTGTACAAGAAGAGATTAAATGAACAAGAATTTTTCAGCTTAGTACAGATGGGATGTTACTTAAAATCATTAAAAGTATGGAGAATTCATGGAACAAAGGACCACAAGCTGTGAAATGCACAGACGCAGACACCAGCCCTGACTCCGGAGGCCTCTGAGCACAGCTGGGTGCTGCAGGGGAGCATCACTTGGTGTTCCCCTTCCCCGTGCATTTTGGGGTTGTGCAGGAGCACCGCAGACACGGAGGTTCTGCCCCGGGGCTGGCACCATGCAGGCACTGGCCAGGCTGCACGCTCACCTCCCCACTGTAAGGCTTTTGCCACAAATACTTGGGCTAGAAACCAAATGACAGACTAAAGCTGAAATTTGAGGTCAGTGCAAGAGAGCCAGGGGAGCTTCTTCCACCCCACGGCTCCTGGTGAGCATCAGCACAGCCAGCCGCTGCCACACCGGCGGGGGACAGCAGTGTCACTTTGTGTGCCCCAGCACCAGTCCTCTCTCTCACAGTGGCTTGAACCCCACGCCAGACTTTGAAGTGTGCAGGGACAGAAGCCTGCGATGGTTTTGTTAAGGACAGCGAGCCCTCCCACTGCTGTGGCTCGTGCCAGGAGTGTTGTCCATGTGCTGTCGGTGCCACGGTCTGCAGTGGATGGAAATGGCTTGTTGGGAAGGCTCCCTTGCAGGTCAGCTACACGACAAAGCAGGAAGGAGCCTGGCAGCACCGAGGAGATAAGACAGGAGCCTAAGGCATGGCCAACAGTGGCATTTTGAGGGTATGCAGCATCATGAGCATCACCGTGCCACATCTGGTTGTCGTTCTGAGAAGCGCACTCCCCACTGCTGTGCCATGTCAGTGTCACAGAGCATGGGCTCATGAGAGCAGAATAAGGACATTTCTATATCTGTGGATATCAGAGTCTGGCTATATACATCCTCTTCAACGCTGGAAGTCTGTCAGTGAGGCTAAATAAATTGTATTCCTTCACAGGCTTATATTCCTTTATAGGCTCCAAAAGAGCAAATGGAAGTGGTACCCTTCTCCACATGTTTGCTGCCCAAATTGACAGTTCTGTGAAAAATACTGGACAAGATCCTCTGCTGGGGACCACCAGGAGCCGGAGATGGGGAACCTGTCATTGGATTGCTGCAGAAAGGAGCAGGGCAAAGGTACCAGCTCTGACAGCCAGACGTGCACCCACACAGTGCGTCTTCCAGAGTGTCAGAGCACGGACACTGTCACAGCTGCTGGACCAGGGACACCTCAGGGGGCCTCTGCGTGGCTGGCATGGAACAAGGCACCCGCACTGCCCCGCTCTTCTCAGTTACACGCCGTGTCACCACAGCACTGAAGGCCCTTAGCAGGCTCAGCTGCGATGCGGGGCAGTGCTGTGCTGCCGTGGCACAAGGAGCCCAAGCAATGCTCCTGCCAGCTACACGCTGTGCTGTGACACCCCAGCCATCAGATCCTCCTCCCTCGGTCTCCTCCAGCACTCAAGCTGCATGAACAACTTTAGAGGTTCTTCCCAGTTTATCTTAACCCTTCAGCTCTCTTGGCTAAACAGAAGCCCCTCTTACACCAAGATCACTCCACTATGTATCTGTCACTCTACTCACAGGCACAGAAGCAGGAACAAAGGAACGCTACCAAAGGTATAGGAGATGCTGCCACGAGGTCAGGACACAGCTACAGTGGAGCTGGAAAGTGCTGTGGGATGCTGCTGGAAGGACGCAGGAGAGTGAGGTGAGATGAGGCAGGGCGATGAAGTGGCTTTTAACTGCGAAGATGATAGAAATGGCTGGTTGGAAGAGAATGGCAAAGTGTTTCAATGGGCCCGAGGAAAAACTGCAGCTTCCATGACTCCTGGGCATGAAGCTTAGCCATCAGGATATGGGGTTTTTTCATTTACCTGCATAAAGTTTCAAGAGTTGTTATAACAGCAAACACACCTTACCCACATGTGAGTCACGGACAAACACATTCACTGATAACAAACACATTATTCTTAGAGAGGCTCAGGTTCTACCTCAATGTGCGAATAGCTCAGACAATCATTCGAGTCCCCTGAAGGAGTGGCAAGAGGTGGGAGAGGAGACAAAGGATCTGCAACCTGCCAGTGCAATACTCCTATGCACGTTGCCTTACGCGTGCTCATGAGCTTCACCCTCTTTGGCCCATCTCAAGGGTCAGCAGTAGCCCGAAGGCTTGATACTATAAACCAGTCCCTAATCAGTAACTGCATCTCCTTCTCCTTTACGTTACAAAGCCGGTGAGCAACAAAGAGAAGTGCTGAACCTCAAGAAGGATGTTTATTTGATTATCACATGTGCAGGATTAGATGGTTTAGGTGAGTCACTAGGTCTGTATCTTTTCTGTCTTATTGCACAAGCCTGGCCATGACATTGGAGAAAACTCTTACTACACAGTTACTGTCCTACTGACAGCTCTGCTGAAGTTTGCTGTCAGAGAGGTCCAACACAGGGGAAGCAAGTGTCACTTCTTCTAGCACAGCCATCATGATGGCAGTATGGACCAACAAGGAAAGTTCTGGCAAAGTTTTACCATGATATCTGGTTAAACTCTTGCTGGTCCAGACAGCCATTCTGGAATATCAAAGGCAGAGGGAGGTTCTCTGGTCAACCCTGACTCACCCTGCTAAATGAAAGTAAAGCAAGCTGGCCCAAGTCATGGGAGACCAGCTCATGCTCTGCTGCCTCCACCACACTGCAGGCAGTCTGGATTCAAGACACAATGAACAGCAACCCACCCATCCCACTCTGCTCACCTCATATACCTTAGAGGGCTCAATGCTGGGGGACAACACCACTGGCAATCTCCATAATCCAAGGTCCTCTTGCACAATGACCTTCTGCACCATGCGGACCCATTTTAGAGGTCTGGAGATTAAAACTGTTCCACAAAACTCATTCAAGTCTTTCCCCTCAGCAACAGCTCAAAGCACTGGCAAAATCCAACCAGCACAGACAGCACAGCAGCCCAGTGGCATCCATCCTCCTACAAAAAGCACAAAGCTGTATTGTCACTCAGGACCAACTTAGGGGTAGCACAGACACATGAGATCCTCCACAACTGATATAGCAAGCTTTATAGGACAGAGCTCTGACCCTAAAAGCAGCTTTGCAGTGATGGCCCAGATACAAAGACTCACCCAAACACAGACCACTTTACTGCAGAGACTGGAATATCGTTTCCTCAAACAGCAAGTTTCTACAGCAGGTTTTCAAAGGTAAAGCCTTGGAATTGACCTCATTAATGTTTATAAATATGTAAAGGGGGAGTGTCAGGAGGAAGGAGCCAGGCTCTGCTCTGTGATAGTCAATGCCAGGACAAGGGGCAATGGGAGCAAACTGGACCATAGGAAGTTCCATGTGAACATAAGGAAAAACTTTTTCACTGTGAGGGTGCCAGAGCACTGACCAGGCTGCCCAGAGAGGTTGTGGAGTCTCCTTCTCTGCAGACATTCAAAACCCGCCTGGCCGTGTTCCTGTGTGACCTGGTCTGGTGATCCTGCTCTGGCAGGGGTTGGACTGGCTGAGCTTTTGAGGTCCCTTCCAACTCCTCACATTCTGTGATTCTGTGAAATGGATGCCGGAAAGAACATTCTTGCTCTTCTAGAAAGGTGACAGCAGACCTAGAAGAGCAAAGAACGACAAGGAAGTTCTCCTTGGGGCAGATTACGCTGTAATTTCTTCTGAAGAATTGCTCATCATCAGGAAGGCTGAACTGCTCCTGAAAGGAGACCATAGGGCTCTCCTGAGGTTGACATGGACTGGGGAATCCTCTAGTACTCTTCTGAAGATGAAGCTCAGCAGCAGCATTGCTTCCACCATTACTTGGAGACTGCACGGCCCCGACGTGAACCTGAACCACCAGTGTAGTCATTTCTGGAGAAACCAGCAACAGTACAGGGAAGCCTTTCCTGGTCACGAGTGAAACATGGGCATTTGTCACGACTGCACATGAACCAGTGCTCACCAGGGAAAACCTGCGGGCAGGAGATGGGCATCGGGTGGAGGAGCCACCCCTACTGAGCTTTCCCGGCTGGCCCTGCACCCCAGGAGGAACATAGCTTGATCCCCTCCCCCTCGGATATCCCTGGGCTCCACCACCTCAGCCAGGTGCAGAACAAAAGGAAACGGATGATTTAGTTATTGCTTCAGCGCCGAGGGTTTGAAGGTCAGCCATTCGGCGTGGCGCTCATTGTACGGCCTGCGCGGCCTGCGCTGCCTGCCCTGCCTGCAGACCTGCAGCTCCAGCCAGGCTGGCACTGTACGGCCGGCTGCTGGGCGGGGAGATGAAAGGCTTTCTGCTAATGTAATAACTGACGGCCTCTTCAGTGCCGTTTGAACTGTTTACAGACCGAGTTAACGATTACAGGCAATGTGTACCTTGGCTGCGGCCCAAAATTCTTACCCGCCCGTCAGATATTATCAAAGAGCCCTTCACTGCTGGCCTGGAGTCCTTCCAAAGCACAGCGCCGAAATGCCGGCGTAGAGGAGGGGCCTTCGGCACTCGATCGTGAAGCTCAAGCCTGAAAGTCACAGATCTGCTCTGGCGAGATGTCCTGAGGACTGGCTGCTGAGTCATGTAGAGACACAGGAGCACCCAAGAGGTCCCTGAAGCCCCTCATGGCCCATGGGTCCATGCAGGACATGACCCAGGGCTCTGCCTGTGCTGGCTTCCAGACTTTGCAAGAGGACACCACACAGCACACAGGCTCTGGCTGTCCCGGTTTCCCTTCCTGCATGAGGTTGCTGCTGTCCATACCTCATTCTTCACACGTAGTCTGGGCGGTTGTGTTAACGTCGGTGGTTACACAGCTTATAGCTACTCCTGCCAAAAGCGTTTTCAACACCCCCATGCCTAAGAGTGTGGACAAAACCAAACCAGGTGGTGGGAGATTAGATAAAATCACTTCCATTGTTATTTGTAGCTGGAAAAATGCAGGTGTAGGTATAAGGTCTGGTGAGATTTGGGTTAGAAAACAAGCCCCAGTTCTCTGGGGCAAACTGCACCAAGTCTGGAAATCCCATTGAAACGCAGGGATGAAATCAAGAACTGGCAAGCTGCTCTAATTGCAGCTGAGTAACACAGAGCCACATTCAGGCAGCACTGAGGCTGCACAGCAAACTGCTTCCGAGGCAGGAAATACCGCAGCTGCGGAGCACGGCTCCGTCCTGCCCACCCTCCTGCACCCACAGGAGTCTGGCAGGTTTGGCAAGAGCAGAAACTGATCCCTGCACTGTGAGGTGCTCCTGGAAGTTTTGGTCATGGGCAACTTCCCAAATACAACCAACAGGGAAAAAAAATAATCTCCATTTCAGATGGAAACCTGCCACATGGACCATGAGTCCTCCTTGCCACTGATCATTAGGCTTTAAAAAATGCTGTTTAATATAGTTCAGTAGACCACCTGCAGACTGAGCTACCATGGCTTCAATGTATCACCAGCAGTCCAGCAACCATTGTTTAAAAACCTCTGCTTCAGTCCAGCACAGGATTCAAAACTCCCAGCTACACCAGCAGCATGAATTGATCATCATCTTTGTAGGAAAGGCCAGATAATAAAAGTATGAAAATGTACGTTAAAACTTTGCTCCTGTGTTCCCAAAATGAGGCATTTTGTCCTGCACAAAAAAATGCAAAAGCGTCTCTTTCGCAGGCTGACAAGAGATGGCGTTGCCAAGGGATGCTTTCCAGAAAAGGGCTGATGCCTTCGCATGGTGCCAATTGTGAGCTTGAAATATGATGTATGTCAGCAGGTCCCAGGCACAAGGGCAGAGATTGAATAGCTAAAGGAATAAATTACTTGTTTTTAATCACATACCATACCAGCTTCCCATTGTTTTATTGCTCATAGTTTTTTTTAAACAGGGAGGAGAGAGTGGCTGGTGAAGGACACAAGTATCTCTCTTGTTAGATGTTGTAACATTGCCAGGAGACAGAAATGTAGATGCAAATATATTTGATTCAATAAAACTTGCTAGTACAGTGCAGTACACTACAAAAATTGGATCCTCCTACGCTTACTTGCTAGGACATGAGTTCAGGCCCTCTGGGATCCGCAGGTCCCTGGCTGCTGTCGATGACATCACTGACACTTAAAGA
>NW_010178785.1:32222-36584 GCF_000695765.1 Mesitornis unicolor
TGCAGGGAATGCGGCTCCGGGCTCCTGGGGATGCTGAGCTCATCAGCGCTTCAGGAGGCATGAAAGATGGGGTGTCTGGGGCCCATCCTGGCTCACTTACAGCCTTCCCCTTCCAATGTACGGGCCCATGCTCTTTTTAAGGCCATGCAAGTCATGGTTGCACCAGTTTAAACAGCCAAGTTGGAATGGTCTGAAAATTTATTTCACTGATGTCTTCAGATGCAGAGCAGAAATGAGAATTTCAGCACAGGCACAAAAGGTCTGACCCAAAACTGATGTGATCCTGTGATTCACCTCTCACAACACCAGAGATCACTCAGGAGTGATCTACTTTTTCTACCTTTCCAGTATCCTACAGAAGCCCGGGGAGTCACTCGTCTGGAGGATGTACCCAGAACATGGTGGTTAACAGCCTGAAGGATTTCACAAACACACCTCATTCCCTTTTTGCCTGTTTATGCTTTCTTCCACAACATCCTCTGCAAATGAATCCACACAGGATTTCAGCTAAGTCAATAACTATTTTTTTTTGACTGAAGAATCTCTCACAGGACACTTCCAAGAGTGATCTCCATTAGCGCCAAGATGTACCTTTGCCTGTTACCATCTTTGCTGCAGGTAGCCACGCTTGCATCCTGGTGAGCCCAGCAACTGCAGATATCACAGACCTTCAGAGAGCTGTGCTGGCATGCTGAAAGGAGCTTGAAGTAGGTAAGTATAAACCTCTTCCCCTTAGTTTCAGCCTGCTGGGAGCCTCTGAAGACTCTAGCATTCATCACCAAAGGGCATGTCTCCAAGCAGAGGTTCTTGGGGACGAGGACGACATGGCTCTTGGCCCAGTACTCAAGAGGCTGAAGCCAAAAAGGTGAAGAAACTTCAGTTTTCAGCCACCACTGCTGCAGTGTTCAGAGCAGCATGGAGCTGCGAATACGCAGGATCAAGGACTAACGGGACAGAAAGTGACATAACTTCCCTGCTCGACAGACTGTGATCCAGCAGAAGGTTACCTACCCACTGTCTTAACTCAAGATCACCCAGCAATTTGGCCAAACTTTACTTGAAAAATGGTACAGACCAACTGAGCTCTGACAGCTTTTTTCACTCTGCAAAACGGGAAGGGAGTCATTCACAGCCCATTTGCTCGAGGCAGTGAAAGTAGGTTAGTTGCAACATCACCTCCACTGAGGATCCAGCTCTTTTAACCCACTTCTCCTGGAGAGGGGACAGAGATCCAAAAGGAGGATGAGGGCCGGGACAATGAGGACATCTGGAGTCACAGTACATAGGCCTAAAAGAAGATCAGAATGGAGAAAAGCTCTCTGGCTTACAGAAGGGAAGTCTGTCTCTTTCTGGTTATTGCAGATCAGGAGACCAGACAGACAGAGCTGCCAGTCTGACACCTGCCAATCTGCTTTTTCCCTACTTTTTTATTAAAAATTATGCTGGACCCTAGCAGAGAAAGACCAGTGTAAAAGAGGGTCTAGCACTGTCCAGAGTTCCACTCAGCGATAAAACTGAGCAGTGCGTTGTGTAATATCAGCCATCTGCACCTTGGGTTGACTCATGCAGACCCCGCTTCCTGGGACGATTGCCTTTTCTCCTGGTTGTGAAGGGTGGAGGTGGAGTGGAGGCGGTTGTTGCAATCAGAGATTCTCCCTCTGTATCTGCCGCTTTTCATCTTGCTGCGCTCCCCCTCACCAAGGCAGGGTGTCTGATCAAGGGTTTATTTATTGCACCGCCGTGCTGGAGGCACGGAGAACAGTTTTCAATGCTGTGTTGCCTCCCTCCATGCTTCCGCCCTGATGGCCTGTGAAAATGGCAGGTGCCCGTCTCCCGGGAAGGAGAGAGCTCATTCCCACAGCTCCCACTGCCAGAGCTGTGCCTGGTCCACGAAATGTTGATCTCCAGCTGTCTCTGCAGAAAGCGAGCTCTCCAGACAGCTCTGCCTCGCCGGCATTGATGAAGTGTCTGTTCACTCCCACCTGCAAACTCTGGAAGGGACAATCCTTCGTTACAGCTCAGTTGTTTTCTTCCCTGGCACAATTCAGTTGCTTTTCCCACCAATACTCCCTCATGTTGCAGTGAATAAGGTGCATTTACATGGCGCAATACACGAAGCCCTTGGTTTCCTCATGCAATCTGCATTGCTGTCACTGTGTAAGGACAAAAAAAGCCCTTGTAGCCAAAACCTTAAAGCCTGCAGAGCCCTGCTTCAATGGTTTCTGCTGTATTAGGAATCAGCACAGCAGTTGAGAGCACAGGGATAAATCATTAACAAGTCATTATTGTTCATAGGTATTTTTGGCAGGAAACCACTGAGGTCAACTTGGACAAACTGCTGTGGGGTAGTGGGGGTGGCACTTTTCCTGGAGAAGCATTCAAATCCTCCTCTAACACCATAAAAATAGCCTGGAAGTGACCTTCCTTGCTGAATCTAATGCACATGAAGAGTGCCACAGCCTCTCCTTCCCCCCCATCTCGGACAGAGCTTTCTGCCCACATCTGCGATCAAGTCTGTATGTCTGCAGGGTGCCTGCCATCCCGCTGGCACCCCAAAATGACAGCTCTGTTAATCACGAGCACCCCTCACGGTGTGAGCAGGCTGGCACCCCAAACGATATTTTCCATTGACCAATCCTATAACCTCCCAGCTCGCGTCAATCACTCCTGCTACTGAGGGCTGCGGAATTCCCAAACGCTGCCACTTCTCCTCCAGACCCGTCCAAGGACGGCTGCTTCTCATTCTTTGAAAACCTGCAGAGACGCCACTTCTGTACAAAGGTATCCATCGTTCCCTCCATTCCCGGCAAAAACCATCATCCTAGTGGGCAACACAGTGCTCCTGCTCCCGCAGGGCACATGCATATGGGGAGCGGGTGTGAATCCACACACTGTTTGCTCCCATGGCCGTCGCTGACAGCTGAGCAACCACCAAAAGCCCTCTCCCTGGTTGGTATCTGGAGGCTGATCCATCCTCATGGCTTCTCACACTGTCAGACACTCCAGCTCTATGAAACGTGATTTATTCTTGTTGTCACTTAGCTTCCTCTGCTTCGGTGGCCAGCTGGCCACTGACCCCATTGCTATTTAGCTGCTGTAAATCAAGTGCCAAAGGACACTTTCAGAGCATCATGATGTGGCAATCCTTCCGATTATGTGGATGTGGTCGTTTTAAATTAAGTAAGCAAACAATTCGGACACAAACAGGTCCAAGGTTGTTGTGTGTTGTTCAGTGTGTGCTCCTGGCTAGGAGATACAACATCAAGATGGGGCTGCCTTTAAAGCCCTAAAAATCTCCTGCAAAATGCCACGGAGTCAGCCCAGCTGCTCAGGCGGTCGCATGCCCAGCCAGTTCTGGGTGGCTTGGTGGTGAGGTTTTTTTGCTAAGAAAAAAGTACTTTCAACTTTGACATTTAAAAAAACACCTTTCGTAAGCACAACAAAAAATTCTTTCCAAACTCACCAGCTTCTGGACAGATTCCTGGAAGCCAAGAAAACCAGTCAGGTTACCAAGTCCAGCTCCTGAGCCCACGCTTCCATCTCACTCTAAAAAATACTGACTCCACCATCACGGACCTAGGCAGGGGTATTCATACTGCACAGGGAAGCAACAGCTGCCTTTAAAAACCTGAAATACGGTCAGATAACTCAAAACAGCTTTTCTGCACAGCTGGAGGTTGCCAGCCCCACCACTCCATGTCTCCCAAGAAGGACCTGGAGGTCCTTCCTTCTGATGAAGTTCCTCAGCAACCTACCCACCACCCTGCCTCGTCTTCAGCCTGAAACTGCAGTTGGGTGGTCTCAGCCCCAGGTTTTCTTGAGCTTTGAGAAATTTTTGCTTTAAGAGGCTGAAGACATACGTGTAATCAGAGCCTGAAAGGGCAAAGAAATGAACAACAGTTGCCTGCTTCATGGTAGGACAATGAGACCTGAGCTACAAACGAGGTTGTAATATGCACAGAAATAGTGGAAATAGGATTTGGACGCATTCAACATTTC
The DNA here is from genome assembly GCF_000695765.1 of Mesitornis unicolor. Classification (NCBI taxonomy): domain Eukaryota; kingdom Metazoa; phylum Chordata; class Aves; order Mesitornithiformes; family Mesitornithidae; genus Mesitornis; species Mesitornis unicolor. Next base: position 36,222 of record NW_010178785.1, read on the forward strand.
CATCGCTGAAGAGGAGACTGCAGGGCATCTTTCTGTGATAAAAATGGCAAGTTCTTTATCTCCAACTATAAACCACTCATAACAGTGATGGCAGACGGGTAACAACTCCAGGAGATGCTGGTGGCAGCTGTGTTTCAGAGCAGGCAGAGCCCACATGCTGACCACACTTTCACATTCCTGAGGACAGGAATGACCTCTGTCCTTCCCAGCTGCAAGGCCATCCATGTGCCATGAGCATCTCCAGTACCTTCACTGGCAGGGACAACCTGAAACCAGTTGGTCACCAATGCCTACGTGCTGCAGTTCTGAAAACTGCATTGCAAAACCCACATGCGTTTTCTTCAAGGAGAAAACTCCCTTCTT
>NW_010178785.1:36615-41664 GCF_000695765.1 Mesitornis unicolor
AGCTCTTGAACACGTTGATGAGACCTCCCCAGGCTCTCCTGACATCCTACTGCCACCCCTCTGCACAGAAAAGGAAGGTTCATGACAGGGCTGCCACCAAGTAGGTTCAACTAGACTTGTCTTTCCCTGGAACGATGACCACCAGTATTCAAAGAAAATCCTTCTGGGTTTGACGTAGTCCTACTGACTCAGAGGTACAGAGCGAGCTACAACCAAAATCTCAAGGATCTTCACTTGATGGAGCACCCAGCAGAGACAGTCAAGTCCAGCCACACCAGCTGCAGGAGTAAGTCTTCTCAGCCTACCAGAGCACGTATCAGGGATCCCCCAGCCCTTTCTTTCCAGAGACTGTTCCTTTTCTGGCCTTTTGTCCGATTACTCCCACTCCCAGAGCTGCACCCAAAGCTTCACTGACTCTGAAGCACCCCCAGAATTCAGGGCTGTGCCACTGGCTGCTGTTCCCTGCTTTCCACGACTTCCACACTCCATTTCTCAGGTCCTTCAAAACCCCTTTCATACCCCAGAACCAGGGATGAACATCAAGTTGATTATAAAACAATTTCTTTTGTTGATAGAAAATTCTTTGCAGGGCGTGAACAGCAGGAGAAAGAAAGGGCTCCTCTGAACTGCGAGCTGGCTGGAAACCCCCGGAGGGCAAGAATCCGATCCCTCGTCTTTGAGGAGCGCAGGCCTGTCTGTACAGGCTGCCGGAGGAGCCGGCCCAGGACCTTTTTGAGAAAACAGCCGCCAGCCCGCTCTGCGCCGACGCCGCGCGAGGTGCACCGACAGCCCGCAGCTCTGCGCTGCGCTCTTAAAATGGCTTCGTTCCTCCCGTTTGCACCCCTTGGTGGACCTGCTCCTCCTCACCCCGTTAATCCCCTCCCGCGGCGGCATCTCCCAACACAGGCTCCCCTTCCGCCCCTCTGCGCCCTTTGCCAGCAGGATCATCCGCTCTAAAATAAATCCTTCTGCTCTAAACCCACCTGTGAATTCCCCTGGAGCTGCTCAGGAGGAAGAAATCCTCCATCCACTGATCATGAAACCTGCTCAGGGACACCCACCCATTCAATCGATCCCCCACCAAATCGCTCTGCTGCTCGCGGCAAGCACTGGATGCAGCGATTCTGCAGATGCCACCGAATAACCTGTGGCTGTCTAAATCAATGCTTATAAAAACAAATCCTGAGGATCATAAAGTGCGATCATTTTGCAAACTGAGCAGAATGTGCTCCTTACGAGCAAGTATTTTGTTAGCGCTGAGCTCAAGAAGACAAGCTTCACAGGTTTTGCGATTTTCAGCCCTATGAAGAAGCAGCATCGTTCCTCTGTTTTTCATAACAGCTGCTGTGATCCACAGACTTGGGCAGGCAGCCCTGCTCTGGATGAGCCCAGTCTTCTTCCCATCAGAAAAGTGAGGACCAAAGCCCTTCAAAAGGGGACCGTACATTTCAGTAGAATGAGCAGTGCATACAAAAAAGCACGCGCAATGCAGAAATCTTTAAGAAATTCCCCCTTGAAGATTTCCACTGACCTGCACCATGAGTAACAGTAACACCACCAGTACATATTTACTGGCCCACCAGTACCTCTCACTGCAGCTGTGCCACCCCAAGCAGTCAAATTAGGGTCCCACCTGTTCCAGCACCATTTGTGTCTCACATCCAGAAAAACCCGCTGATGAGTTGGTCACCCCCATTTCCTTTCTCCCTCTACTCACACCACACAGCTTTGCAGTCTCTCTTGCAGTGCTACTAGCTAATATAATACTATATATATTAAATATAAACTAATACTTGCATCCCAGCTGCTCTGCTGCTCACAATGTTCAGTAGCAATCTCTAAGCAAGCAGAAAGCAAAGCCGATGGGCCTGGGGCAGGGAAAGGAGCCAAAACCCCTCCAGTTCAGGACCCCAGCATTACAACTAAACATCTGCCGAAGGTCTGCAGTTCCCTTTACCCCCTCGTCACCTGTGGATTTCAGGTGTTGATGTGGTCCTCATCAGACCTGGGGAGAAGTCACCACGGCTCCTCTCTGGTTATTTCTTGGCAGCTCCCTGGCTTGGGGCTCTGCTTGTCCCAGTACCCTCCAGCCCACAGATGGCTCTGGGAGAAGCTGGGATGTGCCCCATTTACAGCCTTGACAGCAAGGAACATCTCTGAGCTCAGTTTGGCTCCCCTGCCACAGGTGGTCCTCTGGCAAAGGATGCTCTATAAATTGGTGCAGTGTCAAGCCTCCCCAGCTATGAAGCCAAGGTGGGGAGAAGACCGCAATGGCCATCCTCCTCTCCCCATCACACCATGGCTCCTGCTCGTTTCTCACCCTACTGGCCTCACTATAAAGGCTGTCTGGTGCATCCAGTGCCATCTCATGCCACCAGCCTTGACTTTGGGGCTGGTCCTCGCAGCCAGGCTGGCAGAAGGCAGAGGGGACCGGGCAGGGAGTGGAAGGGCTGGCAGTAAAAGAAGGTCGGCTCAAGAAAGCTCAGCAAAAGACCGATTAGGAATGTGATGGGAGCTGAGAAGAAAGTGCAGGGTGTGGAAAAATAGGGAGGAGAAAGATTGTTTTGGAGGAGAATAGGTCCAGAGCTCTGGGCAGTTTCATTAGAGGAATATTAAGTAAATGAGTCAGAGCTTGTGGTGCCTGAGGCTCGGGAAAGCTGCTGCTGGCGTGAAGGGATGGCAAGGGAGAATGAGGTTCATGGCACGCTGTCTGCATGTGAAATTCAACCATAACAAAACAAGAGGAAACATGTTGCCTGCCTAATACTTTTATTAACATTTGCAGAGATTAAGTGCTGCAGACGTTCGATCGGAGACTTCGTCTGTAATTTGCGCTCTGCCTCTGTCCCGCTCCGAGCTGGCGACTTCAGCCAGTGCCCTCCAACTCCCCGCACTTCCAGAAGGCAACGCAGAGCACCTGGTGCTCCCCTTGCAGGGAACCCACCACATCATGCTGCTCTTTTAGAGTCCAAAAGTCATCTCGTCTGTCTGGCCTTATGCTTCGTAGCTAGAATCTGGATAAAATTCGTCTCTTAATTTCTGCACCCAAAAAATGGGATATTGCACTGAAATCCACCACGCAAGAATGCAATGTATATCATTAGATGTATATATTATATGTGTGTGTATATATATAAGTATGTATATTTGTGTATATATCTAGATATATACAGATAAATACATATGTGTTTATATATCTATATAAAATACAGATATATATAAATACCTAGCTAGCCAGCTTGGAAACACAAAATCCAAGCCTGAAGTTAAGGTGGGTAAAACAAAAGGTCTACTTTTAAATTAGACTACTAATTTCACAAGCATCTGGGAAATTCAAAGTTAGGAAGTTAATCCACAGGATGCTGTAATACTGGAGATACAGAAGTAATAGAGTAGACTGTACTAATACGGAGCTGTCACTATACAGTGAAAAAAGAAAAGTTAATTAAGAGATACATTTAACTGTACGAAAGAGTTCCAAAGATCTGTACATTGAGATTCCACACCGGTATGGAAAAAAAAAAAGTATTAAACCTACAAACTGACCACCTATTAGTGGTGATGCCAGAAACCAGGAAAGTCCAAGGGAAGTCAGGAAGGTTATCAAAGTGGAAAAGCACAGTATGAATGAGTGACTTCAATCATCGGCACACATGCAAGGCAAATGTATTGAGGTCTGACCAAAAGAGCGCTTTAGGGATCTTCATCAACTTCTTTACAGAGCAGTTGCAAGAAATCTTCAAAGTAGCTGCAATCCTGCAGAGTATGCAGGGTTTCTGGTTTAAAAGAGATTATTTCTGTAATGGTGACCATTATATATTCAAATTCCCCTCCCTGAAGGAAAGGAAAATTAAAACAAAACAACCCTCAAACCATTAAAAGTTCTAAGATTAAGGAAAGTATTTGGACATTCTAGAAAGCAAATGAGAAGATAAAATGTTTCTGGGTGATACAGAAAGTGTTTAGAGATCTGCCAGACTCTTGGACTAAACTTGCACCATTGAGCAAAGGACTCAAGCTGGACACCAAAAGCCCAACAGCGAGCAATGAAAGAAAGGGGATACCAGGAGGAAAAGGCAACTTTGAAAAGTGGAACTTGCACCCGAATCATGAGAGCAGAAAGGACTGCGATCCTGGCAAGTTAAGGAGACTGCTCAAAAGAGGAAAATATGCTAGGGGTTTACATACAAACAATAAAGCCTTTTTCAACACATCAGAAGCAGGAAGCCTATTAGTGAGTTTCTGTGGCTGACAAATAACATAGGGAATGAAAGATGCACTCAAAAAATATTTGCAAAAAAAGCTAAATGAATTGTTTCCATCATGGTTGACTACAGGGGAAGCCAAGAAGTTCCCATGCAGAGCATTTCAGCATGTTCATAAATTACGTGGGAAAGGGCAAATGAATGAAGTGACAAAATTTGCAGATGAAACAATATTTTTTTGCATTATCCAACCTCAAGCCCATTGTGAAGACTCGTGTGAAGGATCTCAGGCTACCCGGTCTATGGTTTAATGAGCGACATGATGCCAGCACTTCCCACCTCCTCCCGTGCTCCTGGCCCCATGGCTTACCCCATCCTTGACTTCTCATGAGCTCATTTAACTCATGAAAACATCAGAAAACGACCCTAGCAAATAAAGTTGAGCATTGTCTGCAGTTCTAATGAGTTGGACAGGTTTGGGATAAGGGTCTCATGAGCACTGGGAGCGACAGCAAGTGAGGGATGAGTTATGACATGGAAAGTAGGGGTAGGGGAAAGTAGTAATTAGGGAGGAAGTGGAGATGAGCAAGTCCTCTTCCTTTCAGCACAAGAAGCCATCAGTTGGGGTCAGCTGTATGTGTAACTGCAGTGTGAATAGCTATGTGATAAAACGGGATGTGAAATTCAGCACCAAAGAGTGCAAAGTGATGTGCCAGGAAAACAACCATTCTAACTGTAAGGACTAACTAAATAAAATATTACGTAATAGTATTATTAAAAAATAAATTTGTTTTAATATTTTAATATATTTATAATATAAATATTATCAATGAAATAGCTAATT
>NW_010178786.1:0-9101 GCF_000695765.1 Mesitornis unicolor
CGTGGCGTTCGGCCGAGGGAGCTGCAGAGCCCACCCTGGGAGGGTGTGGGGGGCACCCTGAGGTGCTATAGGGCCCACCCTGGGCAGGCTATAGAGCTCACTTACTGGGGGATATAAGGCCCACGTGAGGGTGACTACAGGGGGGGGCTATACAACATCTCGTCCCCCCACCCCCAGTTCTCTCCTCCGTCTCTCGGAGCGTAACCGGGGTCCAGTCAGGTGCGTAAAGGTGTGACACTGCCACCACCCCGCTTTGGGGACCCTCAGACAGTCTCTGAGCGGTGGCTGTGAATACAAGCGTGTCCCCGGGGTCCCTTGAGGCTGCCAGGGTGGGGGGCTGCTGGGGTGGTCCCCCTGGAGTCTCTCCTGCAGGTGCTGCACCCAGCACTGCTGGGCCTCTGCTTGCAGGAGTAGCTACTCCCAGGAGCACGTCTGGCTTGGGTTACTCACAGGCTTGCACCTTTGCTGGGTACCGTGGACTGAGCACAGGTTTGGATGGAAGCTGGGGTTCAGCGCTGGGCTCCTCGCATGGGACGGGGCTCGGCTGTCCCCAGCTGGCAGGGCTTTGCTGCAGGGCTGGCATGAGGGTCCCTGTGCCTTTCGTCCCCAGAGTTGCCAGGTCCCTGATGTCTGTGCCCTCCCCAGGCTCCTGGCGATGGGCGCATGGACACGGCGGAGCTGGGTGCACTTCACCGTACGTACGTGTCTATGCATGTCCTCCAAAGGCACATGCTTCCCGTGTGCCTGGAGTGTCATTAAAAATGTATTAATAGCCAAGTGTAATTAAATACAAGAAGCTGCAGGAAAATACATATGAAAGGGCAGATGGCAATAGGCAGGAAGTGGGGAGTTGGAGTTCCTCAGAGCACATAGGGGCAGGAAACGTCTCGGGCTCTGTGCAGCACCGGGCGCAGCCCTCGGTGGCGATGGTTGGCTGAGAAGGACCCCAGCTCTCTGGTATCCAGGCTCTCTCCAGGCATCGGAGGGGGTCAGTGTTCAACAGCAGCTTGTGTGTGCGTGCATTTTTTTTAATAAAAAAAAAAAAAAAAGAAAAAAAGCAGCAAAAAAAAAAAAATCTTAGGAGTTGGGGGGCGGAAAAACCCTCCAGTTGCGTTTCCCTTAGCTGCTCTCGCAAGAGCTGTTCGGGAGGGGATTGGAGCGGTGCACCGGTCCTCAGCTGGTTCCTATTAGCGTTCCTGTTGCCTTTCCTCGGCGCACTGGAGCGGTGCCCAGCTCGCAGCACCTCGGTGCACGGTGTCGGTGCGCAGCTGCTCGCGGGGGCTGTACCAGGCTGCCCCGGTGACGCGGAAAAACCTCCCGGTGCTTGGGACGGGGGGCGGAAAACGGGAAGGAAGAGTCTGGGGGCTCGGCCTGCCCTGCCTGCTCTCCTCTTCCTGGGCTCTTCAGCCCCTGTGGCCGCTTTCCAGGGCTCCCCCTCCTCATCCTTCATCCCTGGCCCTGGGCAGAAGCATCCCCGTACGGAGAAGGCACAGGCGGTGTTGGTGAGTCAGGCAGCCGCGCTATCGGGGAAGCTCGTACTCCTCCATCCCTCGAGCGGAGCCGCAGCGACGGGGAGCCAAGCCCCTGCCAGGACTCTGGTGTGGCTGGATTTTTATTTTTAGCCCGAATTTGGCAAGGAGGTGCTCCATGCCCCGGGCTGGGAGGGCCTGCGTGGGGAGGCAGCCGATGCAGCGGTGATTTGGGGACGCTGAGGGGGTCTCACGGCAGGCACAGCACTGGGGTTTCAGATGATGCTGCTTCACTTCTGCGTCTTTGCACAGGGCTTGGGTCTCACTTCGTGTTTAATGGCTGCACGGCTCCGGGTGTGGAGTTGCAGGAGGTGCTCCATGCCCCGGGCTGGGAGGGCCTGCGTGGGGAGGCAGCCGATGCAGCGGTGATTTGGGGACGCTGAGGGGGTCTCACGGCAGGCACAGCACTGGGGTTTCAGATGATGCTGCTTCACTTCTGCGTCTTTGCACAGGGCTTGGGTCTCACTTCGTGTTTAATGGCTGCACGGCTCCGGGTGTGGAGTTGCACTGGTTTTTTCCCTTATCCGTGCTGTCTCTACTGCAGCAGGGAAGGAATTGGGCTGGTAGCAGCGCTGCGACCATGCCAATAGCTGACTGTGCTTTGGATCCATGAGGAATAGCGCCGGGCATCCCCAGGAGCTGGAGGAGCTGCTGGCTCCAAACCAGGCGAGCCCCTGCATGCAGGATGCTGACGAACCACGTGCAAGTCTCCAAAGTTTGTGGCCTGGAATTCAGAGGGGATAAGGCTCAGTAATCCCGTTAAACCTGCTGGAAAGGGCTGATGGGGCCATGGAGCAGCAAAACAAAGCAGCGTGAGGACATCGCAGGCGAGGAGGTGCTGAGCATCTTGTTGTGGAGCCATTCACCTGATGTGGAGCCGTTCACCTGCGTGTGATGGAGGCACCGTCTTCTGCACGTACGGACCATGGCACCTTTCACTTGCTGAAGTTTTGGCCGCTGGGGCCTGGCAGGACAAGGAGAGGAGGGAGCCGACCACGGCACCGCGGTGGAAACGCAGATTATCTGGCCTGGGAAAAGCTGCTCGGTTGCTTGAGGAGGTTGAGCCCGCCCCAGTGCAGCTGAGGGGCAGCAGCACCCGCTGTGCTCGCCCTGAATCCAACACCAGCCAGCTGTGTAACGGGGGGTGTCAGCGCCGTCTGGCTTTGGGCGTCTCATTCGAGCGCTTTGAGTTTCCCCCAGGAGACTGCATGGGGAGCCCTATATATAGGCACCCTATATAGGAGCAGGAGTTGCTGAGTGGGATGCCTAAAATTAGCTGTCCCACCCCCAAACACCAAAAAAAAAATAGCCCCCGCCCTCGCCCCCCTCCCGCTCCGCCAGCATCACAACTGCTCCGGCTCCCCGAAACCAAGGAGGGCAAAGAAATCCCTGTTGTGGGGAGCAGCAGCACCTCAGCACCCTGAACCGTGTGGGGCCGAGCACCTCGCATATGGGGTGATAACACAGGGGTTTCCCATGGGGTGATGGAGACCCAGACGCCTCGGTGCATCGGAGGCGACCGAAATCGCGGCGGGATGGGGAGAGGAGCCGGGCGCGGGCGGCCCCTGCATGTGCGCGGGCAGGCGGCCAAGCCGGGAGAACAAAACTCCCTTTCCATCTGTGAGGAGCCATCAGAGCAATGACACGAGACGTCCCCAGCAGAGACGTCCCTGCCTATCAGCGACCCAGCCCTGCGGGGAGGGTCGGGAGGAGGAGATGGGGTGGTGGTGGTGGTGGCGGCGGCAGCGGTGTTTGCTCCGTCTTGTTTGCCGGTTCGTTGCGCGGTTTGAATTTTGTGCCAAAAGATTTGCGCTGATTTTTTTGGCGAGCCATTCCAGAGGCCGTTCAGGTGCCAAGCGTGTGCTGGTGGCGCATCTGACCCGAGCTGTCCCTGAGCTCCCAGGCGACGAGTGCCAGGATTTCTACCCAAAACCACTAGCTTTGTGGCCCTGTACAGAGCCCCACTACATGCACCAGCCTCGAGGCCTTGCAAACTCATGCCATCCACTGTGAGAACTTTCTTGGCCGCTGTAACCGCTGCTGCTTCGTGCTCTCTGCTGCCCATTGCCTGTTACTGCCTTTGCCACGAGTTTTCTCCCTGGGAAAGGGTTTTTCCCCATGTACAGGCTCTGCTGTCCCTCTCCCCCTCCAGCTCTTCACCGATGGCATCACCAACAAGCTGGTGGCCTGCTACACGGACGAGGCCATGGGGGACGCGGTGCTGGTCCGGGTCTACGGCAGGGAAACCGAGAAAAAAAAGAGCCGGAGCTGAGGAACTCCCGGGTGCTCCGCGCCCACGGCTGCGCCCCCGACCTCTACTGCGCCTTCCAGAACGGGCTCTGCTACCAGTTCCTGCCCGGCATCGCGCTGGGGCCGCACCATGTGCGGGACCCCCACATCTTCAGGTGGGCAGGACCCCCGTGTCCTCGGGTGTGTGGGTCTGGGGGCAGCCATGGGATGGGGGAACCGGTGCCTCTCTGGGGGTTTGCTCTGTGTTTCAGCTCTCCCCAACGCCACCTTTGCTCGGGCATCGCCCATGCGCACAGACCTGGTGCTGGGGGATAAATGGGCCAAACTGCAGCCAGGTTTATCAGGCTGAAATAAGAATCGCTGGTTTTATTTGGCAAGGTGGATGCTGCTTTCAGCCCAAACAGGGTCTTGAAACGCTCCAGAGGCTCGCAGCTGAGGCACAAGGGGGTTTCTCTGTGTTTTTAAGCACGGCTTTTGGGTTACCAAGGCTATTTTGCGGGGATGCCGCTGCACGGCCGCCTCTCACCCACGCACCCACGTTTCCTCGCAGGCTGGTGGCCCAGGAGATGGCCCGGGTCCATGCCATCCATGCCAACGGGAGCCTGCCCAGGCCCATCCTCTGGCAGAAGCTGCACAAATACCTCACCCTGGTGAAGACGGAGCTCAGCCCAAAGGTATCCAACCCCAGGTAAAGGCAGAGGGATCCCAAAGAGCCAAGCTCTGGCTTGGGCATCCGCTGCCCACCCACCTTTAAGTCTTCCCTGTATGGGACCATGGGGAGAGCCCCAGTTCCCAGGTAAAGCCTCTGGGGGAGGGGAATTTTGGGGTGGGGATGGGGATGGTGTCAGGGCTGGATCTGGCCTGCCAGAATAATCCCCCTCCTCCCTGCAAATCTGCCCTGCGTTTTCAGCCCTCCCTAGAATGAGCTGAAGCTCAAGCCCTTCTTACAGCGGGGATCTGAGCAGCAAGGTTGGAGGGGCTGTTAGAAACCCAGGGTAGATTAAAGCAGCCAGTTCCCACCTCGAACCAGTTTACCCCATTGCTGGGAGCCTGGGTTCGCTCCAGGTGAACACTGGGGTGTCTGGGAAGGATTTGGGCAGCCCCAAGAGGTGGCGGAGATGAATGAACCTGAAGGCAAGCGAATAATTAACCCGATCCCTGAGCGGCAGCGGGAGGACCCAGGGCTTTTCAGACTTTACCCAAGCCCGCACCTTCAGTGCAGCCAATTGGGTAATAATTAACCAGCTCCCTTCTTGGAACTGCAACTTCGGAGGTTACCGAGAGGGTACGTGCCCTGGCACGCGCCAAAAAATCCCCATTGCCTGTGGGCTGGTCGGGTGATTTGGGAGCGAGTGTCAGGGGACTCACTGTTGGGTGAACCTGGGGATGGATGCAGGAGGATGTCCAAGCCAAAGCTGGCTTCTTCACCCCAAATCCCCCCGTTAGCCCCACTTTATGTCCCTGATGAGTCTGTTTATAAAACACATGGAGGGAAGCAGGGGAAACGCCTCCCCTCCGCCCCCGAGGGAGGTTCTCCATGGGCAGAAATGATTCCCCCCTGTCTCCTTCCCCAGCCTCCAGCAGGACATGCCCAGCCTGGAGGTGCTGGAGCAGGAGCTGGCCTGGATGAAGGAGACGCTGTCACAGCTGGGGTCCCCCGTCGTGCTTTGCCACAACGACCTCCTCTGCAAGAACATCATCTACGACAGGACGCAAGGTGCGTGGAGGAGTCTGTCCCTCACCCCCTTCCCCAGGGGCTGGGGTCTCCATCTCCATCCCCTCTCACAGCTCCTGCCTTTACTCCCGCAGAGCGCGTTCACTTCATCGACTACGAGTACACCGGCTACAACTACCAGGCTTTCGACATCGGAAACCACTTCAATGAGTTTGCGGGTGAGTTGGGCTCCTCTCTGTCCCCCCTCCATGGTTGCAGCCCCCAGGGTCTTCCCATCCCTGGGGTTGGAGGAGGCAGTCGCATCCCCAGTCCCACGGTGGGAATTGGGGCAGCTCCTCCTCGGGGTTAGGGCGATGTGTGAGGAACGGTCTGTGCTGGTGGAACAAACCTGAATTGGAGGGGTGATCCCCAGCTTGTGTGAGCCTGGAGCTGCAGGGGTTTTGCTCACCAGGTTGTGCACGGGGAGAGCCCCATGGTCTGAAGAAACCCTTCCCTTTCTGCCCCGGCAGGCGTGAAGGAGGTGGATTACCGGCTGTACCCCAGCAAGGAGACCCAGCTGCGCTGGCTGCACTCCTACCTGCAGGCCTACAAGCAGCTCACCCAGGGTGACCGAGCCGGCACGGCGGTGTCCGAGGAGGAGCTGGAGGCTCTCTACGTGCAAGTGAACAAGTTTTCTTTGGTGAGTGGTGGAGATGGGATGCACCCAGCCCAGGATGGGTTTTCCTCTGCTCTCAGCTGGTGAAGATGGGGTGCAGGTACCAGCCTGGGGATTTGGGGGCGTCTGAGGCAGGAGGTTGCCCTAAAAAGCCTGGCTGCACCCCAGAGAGGCACTGTGAGCCCCTGGGCAAGGTCAAATAGCGCTGGCTGCCTGCCGTCCCACCGACACGTGGCAAGGGACAGCGTGTCTCTGATAGCTGCGGCCTTGGGCATCCCTTCAGCGAGGCCAGGCTCAGCTGAGGACAAGGAAATCCTCTTTGGTAAATGCCATGGGTGGGCGGAGCCAATTTTCTGGAAGCTTAGGGCAGAAATCTCTGGCAGGAGCTGCCAGGAGGGACAATCCCCGCTGCAAGCGCAGGGGCTGGTACCTTGAGTGTGTTGTTCAGCATCCTTCCTGTGGCATCCCTCACCGGGACTGTAAAAACCCACGCATGGGCCACCCCGTGTGCTGTTGTCACAGCCGTGGGGCTCCTGGGACCCAGCCAGGTGAGAATTGAGCAACTCATTGCGTGGGCAGTGATGCTCTGTGCCCATTTCTGATCCTTTTTTATTGTCTGTTGTAGGCATCTCATTTCCTCTGGGCGTGCTGGGGCCTGATCCAGGCTAAATACTCTACCATAGACTTTAACTTCTTAAGGTGAGTCCGCTGGGGCTGGGAGGCATCTGTTCCCAGTGTTAAATGATGGAGCAAAAGGGTCCCAATGGTTCCTCTGTGGTCATGGGACATGGGGCATGAGTGTCTCACGTCTGTCCCTTCTCACGTCTGTCCCTGTCTCCTCTCGGCAGATATGCAAAGCTAAGGTTTAAACAGTACTTCAAGATGAAGCCGGTGGTCACAGCCCTGCAGATTTCTAAATAGCATCTCCGGCCCTTCAGAGCCTGAACTATTTTGTCCTCGCTGCGTCCACAGCCCTCGCATCCCCCTCGCCCCTTCCCCGCGCCAACCGGGGGCGAGGGCAGGTCCTGATGGTGGGAAGGGGGAGAGGAGCTCTGACCCAGCCACCGATTAAAGGAGACCCTGGACATACCCGAGACTGGACCGTGAGATGCTAGAGAGGACCACGGCCTCAGAGAGGCCCCTGCCTATGCGAGGAAGCCTTACCATCGCCTTAACACCCAGCCCCGGTGCCCGGCAGGTCTGTGCTTGGCTGGCACTGCTGCTGCTGGGCCTGGCACCCGGTTTGCTCCCTCTGGTGTTCACAAGGAGGGAAACGAGTCCCTAAAATCTGCTCAGGAGCCCCCAGAGCCGCCCAACATACACACTGTGCCCGTTGCCTTCACTGCTCCCTCCATCCCCTCTTGCCCTCCTTGCCCCTGAGGCTCCCACCCCCAAACCAGCACCTCGCTGGGGTCCGCAGGGATCCTGAGTTGGGGTCCGCAGGGATCCTGAGTTGGGGTCCCTTTTCCAGGAGGGGTGGGTGCTGCTGTGCTCTGGCTCAGATGGTGCAAAGCAGCGAGGGGCAGCAATGGCCATGAACCACGTAGGCTCGGGACCAGCGGGCTTGGGTGGGCGCTGGGTGCCTGCACCCCCTGCGCTGTGCTCAGCCCCCGACCAGCTCTGCTTTTCTGCACCGCCGTGGTCTCCCAGACCCCTTTTAGCTCCCCTCATACAAGCAGCTCCCAGCTCTGCCTTCCCCATCTCTGTCATGGGGGGTCAGTCCTGCCCCTCACACAGGCACCATCCCTGTGCTCCTCTTTTGGCTGTGGGACCCCATAGCAGGAGGTTAAAGGGAGCCAACCTGTACCAGGAGCTGGCCATGGCTTCATCCCATCAGCACTTTGCTCTCCCACCACAGACTCTGTGGGGGCCATCCCTGGATGCTGAGCACTGCCCAGCTCGTGACAGTGGCTGGGCCTCAGGTCAGGGCTGGAATTGGAGCCCTCTGCCCCTGCCTTGGCTGCTGGGTGAGTGGTTACGGGGACAAGGTGACCGTCCCCTTTGCACAGGAACAGACCCCAGCAAGGACCGGGACTGCTGTTACATCTGGTGTTCGTTTTGGTGCAAAATAAAAGCTGCTGGTAGGAAATGGGAGGTGATGGATCTGTGGGGACTGATGCACGACTGGTGCCGGAGCAGGGACAGCATCCCTGGGACCTGGGATCCCAGCTGAAGGTGCTGGTGGAGGGGTCTCCTCACACTGGGGAGCTGCTGATGGCCCTCGGTGCTCCTGGTTTAAAGCTGCTTTCTGCAGAGCTGATCCCGCATCTTCATTGTGGGCACCTCGAGAAAACACAGGTGAGAGGTGGGAAGGAGCAGGGAGCAGCTTGGGACCCTCCATGGATGGAAAAGGCAAGAGAAAGAGCTAAGAAAAAGGCCCATGAGAAAATTTACCCCTCCTGAGCTCTCCATCCAGACCCTGGCTCTCCCCAGCCCCAGGCTGGCAGAGTCCAGACCCACGTCTCTGCTCCAAAAAGTCACCTTTATTGTGCCAAAGGGTGGGGGGGACAATTGTAAACAAGTATGTGAAATATACAGGTTAAGTTACTCGTTGTCTTATTAACAAAATAAAGCTCTATCTATATTTACAGTCTTAAAAAAAAGATAAAAGAGAGGAAGAGCTGCATCTTTGTCGGGCACATCGGCTTCCAGCCCCCCTGCAGCCCACCCCACCGTGGCAGCCAGGACCCCTGCCCCAGGGACCCCGGCCCCAGCCAGAGCAGCACAGGGAGGGGGAATAAATAAAGCACTGGTGAAGGGCAAGAGAGGAGTGAGGGGAGTGGGCGAGGAGGGAGGATGCTGCCTTGGATAAACTGGGGATGGTGGCCCCAGGGTGCAGGGGAGCAGCCCCAGGGCCCCAGTGCTGCAGAGCTGCTGCTGTGGACCCCCACCTTGGGGCTCAGAGTCTTGCAAAGCCCCCATCGCAGGGCTCTGCCCCCATCGCAGGGCTCAGCCACCCTGGAGCTGGGGCAGCCACGGCTCCTTCTGCATC
>NW_010178786.1:9286-9526 GCF_000695765.1 Mesitornis unicolor
CCCACACATCCCTGGGCTGGCCCCCGAGCAGAACAAGGTCTCTATATTTTTATTATTATTATTTTTCTTCTTTTTCTTTTTAAATCGCTGTTGTTTTTCCCTCCCTCTGTGGTTTTTGCGATGCAGGTCGCAGGTGGAGCCTCCAAATCCCAGAGCTGGGGTGCAGGAGGGAGCGGTGCCCAGGGACGTTTGGGGCAGGTACCCACTGCAGCTGGGGCTTTGGGGGGGGGCACAGCCTGG
>NW_010178786.1:9565-10125 GCF_000695765.1 Mesitornis unicolor
GTCAGGAGCATAAAGGGCTCCTCGCAGCCCTTGGCTGCTGCTGAGGCCAAAAAGAGCTGAAAACGGCTCCGGGGGAATTTGCTGGCATGCTCTAAAAACCGAGAGGGAAATAGAGTGGGGAGGTCAGACCGGGCTGAGGGGGGGACAGGGGTGTCCCTGTCCCGTGTCCCCTGCAGTGGGGGCTGGCAGCCGCTGCAGGTGAGGCTGTGGGGGTGCTGGGGTGCTCTGGAGATGCTCCTGCACCCCAATACCTTCAGGTCCCTCCTGGGGGGGCTTTGAATGGGTGATAGCTCCACAGCCGTGGCACCCACATCCCGGAGCAAAACTGAGCCAGTGGGATCAGCACATCCCAGCCACAGCCCCATGCTGCTCATCGCTCCCCTGTGAAGCCCCCCCTACCCAAAATAGCAGGTGCCCACCTTCATGGGACCCATTGTGGGCAGCAGCTCTGCCCCTCTTCGACCGAGTCCTGTCCCATCAGGGGATGCTCTGAGCTCCTTTTTTTGGGGACCCCCCACCCACCACCCCTTCCCCCTCAGTCTGTCAGCACCACCAGCTCG
>NW_010178787.1:0-3945 GCF_000695765.1 Mesitornis unicolor
CGGTGTTTGAGTCGGCTCATAGAGGCCGTGTGAGTCCGTACCAGCAGAGAGGCCTCTTGGGGATCACTGGTGGCTCCAGCGGGAGCTCCGGGGCGGAGAAAGGCTCAGCGAGACGGGGAGCGTGCGGGGGTGCCGGTAGTGGGGCCCGTTGGTAGGGAATAGTGCTCTGAGGCTGCTGCTCCCAGCGCTTTGGGGGCGCTGGGGACGCTCTCCCGCCTCAGCCAGGCCCACCGAGCTCGGCGCAGGAGGTCGGGTTTGGTCCCGATCTTCCAAGTCGTGGGCTTTAATCCCGCAGCGCTTGGCAGGTAGCTGCGCCTGCTGGGACTGCTAAGGAAAAGGCTCCCACTTCGGCACACTGGCCGTGTCGTGGTCGCCACTGCGAGCCGTTTGGAGACGTGTACAGGCATGAGGGGTAAGAGATCACCCTCAGTGTGGGGCTGCAGTGGGTGTCCTCTTGAAAATACACCGTGGTTGTGGGCCTAACGGAGATGGAAGATGGAGGGAAACCAAACTCCAAACTTGTCATCTTGGAACCTACTTGCGACTTGCTCTCCCCGTAGTCCTGCCTCTTACCACTGCTGTTCCATCCATTTGCTGTCTTTCTCCCAGTAGACCTTTCCTCTTCTGCTGGAGAAGGGTTAATGTTTCACCCATGAAACCTGAAAAATACGTGTCACACCACCTGTTTAAGCACAAGCAGCATTTGATGATACTTCAGACATACAACTATTTTATTGGTCAAGAAAACTTCTTTGTCAAGAAAGATGTGTTGAGAGTTGATCATAGCTACTGATTATTTTCTGAAATTTTCTCTATTTCCTGCTCCTCTTCTGTTTCTGATAGGTCACAGTTCAATGACAGGATCGTTTAAACACCTCTTTAGTCTGAGCACATAGTCTGACATGAGTCTTTCCTAAATACAGTTTCACTATAATAGATTTAAGGGTATATTTTCTGGTCTTTTCTTAAATACTTTACTCCACAGATGCGTTCTAGCCAGGGTTAGTTTAGGATTGGGCTGAGCTTTAGAAGTACGTGGTATGTAGAAATCAAGTACAGGCATGTCAGGACAGTTGGGAATTTCACTTTCCGTTTGGTGTAATAATAGTTTCAACTTGCTATAAAAGCACAGAGCAGGCATTTCATGCAGGAATGAAGAAATAGACATTATCAAGGGTATAAGCTATGCAGACCTTCACTTCTGGGAAAAAAAACCCACCCAGAGTCTGAAAGATAAGGACAAAAACTTAACTTTGGGCATTTCACCCTAGTGCTGTACACCGATTTCAAATACCTTTTGTTTTTCCACAACTGGTGGGTGAAGGCCACTGAGAAATGTGGGACACTGTACTGGACAAGAGCGAGTTGGTTGCCGCTTTTGGGGACGGGCTTTCTTGGTATCTGAGGACACCCCCTCCACCCCCAAATATTGCGATTTCCAGGTGCAGCAGCTCCCCGCTGACTCTTCTGAGTCTCTTTCTAACCCCACCTCTCCCAGGCACCGACCTTGCCCAGCCACAGGCTTTCCATGGCACTGGATCCACGGCAGGGCTGCAGTGGGGCTTGAACCAAGTACAGCACTGTGTGGTGGTGCCTGAGCAGTGTGCAACAGAGGTCCTGCTCCTTGGCAACCTGAACCTTCAGTCACGCTAATGTCCCTTACGCCAGCGATCATACATTATATCCTCTCTTACTCTGATTTGTTCACCTATCAGCGTGTGCCAAGCGTGCACCCAAGCCCCAGTTATTTGCAGTGTAATGTGTTTGGTTCAAGCTGTACATCCTGAGTGAGAGTTCAGCAGTTTTTGAGCTGCAGCTCCTCCTGCTACCCCACTGCTGGTGTTGCCTGCAAACTTGTGAGCCCTTTGATAGACTGCAGACGTGTTCCCAAGCTTTCCACTGCTCCAGCTGCAAAGAGTCAATGATTACATTTTGGCCCAGGCTGGAGAGCACTGTCTTAGCCTGCAGCCTTATCTGATCAGATTTGGCAAGCCCTCTGCTTGTGGGAACACCATGAACCCTGCTAGCCTGTTTTTCCTTTAGCTCATGATGCTGCACCCTGATTGTGTTAACAGGTTGGTGCTTTCATGTATGGTTACTTCAGACCGTGTTTCCTCTGGAGGCTCAGCAGTGGCTGAACATGCCTTTACAAGGACCGAGGCAAGATGCAGGTCTCTACTGATATGAAACAGCATGGTGGGTGATTCTGCCTGGGCTGTTTTAGCCTGGTCTGTGGTGCACAACACTTCTGAAAGAAGAGAGGGAGCAGTGAAAAGGGAGGAAGTTTATCAAACCACAAAGACCTTGGCATTGCTGGGGCCGGCGATCCCAGGGGTGCGAGGCCTGGCGGCTCTGCCAGCAGTGGATGTGCTGGTGTCGTTAGAGGTGCCCTCTTGCCAGGACAGTGCCGGTGACCACACTGACAGCTGTGGTGTCACTGCGGGAGTGCACGACTGCAAATCGTGCTCTGATCCCTATTTGCAGAGAGTTGCAGTAATTGAATGCCCCATTAATTAGGAATTGCAAGGTGGGTCACAGGTGTCTGCTAAATGGCCTCATGTAACTTATAAATCTGGTTCTTAACAGTTTTTAATACTTTCTAGTTTCTTCTTTAAATGTCACTGTTGATGTGGGATTGTTTTGAGGTCAATGGTAGATGCTGGTAGTGAAGAGAGGGTTTGGCAGATGATTAATGAATTTCATCAGCATTTAAACTCTACTTAAAATGCCTTTTTTTTTTTAAACAAAAACTGAAACTCACTCAATAGTTACCAAATTCAGCATGGTATATCCGTGGTCATTTTACCATGTAGAGTCAGAAAGGTTTCTCATGCCCATGACACTGCTCTTAGGCATAGGTGTTTTCAGTATGAGGTAGTAAGGAGGGAAGCTAAGTGTACTTCTGCCTGCCCTCCCTCTTTCTTTCCTTCTCCCCTCCCTTCCTCCTGCCCTCGTCCTTCCATCCTTTTCTTTCTCTTCTTTCTTTTTCTTGACAAGTTATTTTTACATACTGTTTCTCAGGAACTGGTAGCAGTGATGGTGACATTAGCTACAGTTATTCAATTGTCTTCAGTGATCTCTGGTTCATAGAAACTAGAGACCTGGTGAGACATTTGAATCAGCCCTTGAACAGATTGCTGGGGAAATTACCAGGTCTGTCCCTGTCACAACAGGTTCTTAAGAACTTGCAATAACAAAGGATTCACCACCACTATCCAAAACAACCCTACCACTAAAAACTTTGAGCATTGGGAAGGTTGTTCAAGTGTCCAAACTAAACTCGTGTTTGCTGGTGTCAAAGCCCAGAAGCTTTTCCGCTCCTCACTGCAGGTGCGGAGGACAGCTTTCGGACAACTTTCTCTCCATGTCTTGTAGCAGCCTTCACCAGTTTAAACATTGTCATGTCTCCTTTTGCCTTCTCCAGACTAGTGAGTCTTAAGATTTTCTCTGTAAGCGCTGGCCTCTGGGCCGCGTAGGTGAGTGCCAGGCCATAACCAAAGCACGTGAGCTGGGGCAGCCATGGAAAACACAGGCCAGAAAACAAACTTGGCGGCCTTTGGTGACCCTTGCTGCATGACTGCCAACTAATCCTGGCTTCAGGAAGTGCTGTATTTGTGTTTCTGTTACCTGGCCCCTTTCACAGACTTCTCTGTGAAATATAAAGGGCAAGATCTTAAAAATGAGTGATGACAAAAGTGATTCCGCCCTCCCTACCTCACTTGGTGCCTCTGCCTCCTGTCACCTGTGGTGACTGAAGAGTTCCCCCGGCAGCTTCTGCCGGTCAGTGACTGACAGAACAGAAGTACCGCCATGGCAGGGGGGCAGGACCAGATGATCTTTGAGGTCCCTTCCGACCCAAACCACCCATTCTAAGTTTCTGCTGAGAGCCTCTACAGGCGAGCGCCAGGGTGGGCGGCACAGGCAACAGGCGCTGGAGGCACGGAG
>NW_010178788.1:0-3123 GCF_000695765.1 Mesitornis unicolor
CACGGAGGGGGACAACTCCAGCTGCAGTGCTGGCCTGGGCGTTGCTGGTTTGGCCGTTGCTGAGACACAGGGTACAGGCAGCAGCAGGCAAGGGGTGATGGAGCAGGACCCAAGGGCAGGCACTCATGGGAAGGGAAACCCAAAACCAGTATCAGCTGCTGGAGGTTCACCCTGGTGGAAAGGGGAGCCTCCAGAGCAGACGTATGAGCTTAGTGTCCCATGGCTCAGCCCCACGGTTGCTTGTGCTGAGAAAGCCCAGGAGGAGACCCACGTTCCCACGGAAAAGGTCTCAGGAGGGCAGCAGCTGAATTCAGCCTCAAGATCCCTCCCAGTCTCAGCCATCATTTAAAGCATTAAAAATCTCTCTGCCCTGGCTCCAGCTCCCTGCGGACTGAGAGCCCTTTGTGTGCGGTGCTGACGGGGCAGCCTGGCCCGCCAAGGCAGGATCGTGCTGGGTTCGGGGGAGAGAGAGGAGGCAATGAATAAACTTCACTGTTTTCCCCCTGTAAATCACCAGATCCTGGACCTCCTCCCAAGTGTGGAGCTGGATGGTCAGTGCCCTACCAGCACAATGATTTTTCCAGGTATGCTGATACAACCTGGGTGACGAATCCCCCACCGTCCTGCATAGCTGCTAGAACTTCTCACTGCTGTTCCGACAGCCACTGGCAGGCAGCTGATGGTGCCTCGCAGCCAGGAAGGCTGTGCTGTGGTGCTGTGCCTGGCATACCTCCCTCCCTGCTGCTCATCGCCCACTGAGGTGGAGGCCAGACCCCCAGCACGGCCAATATTTTCACATGTAAAATTATGGGTGGCAGCAGCCGATGTTTAAGTTAAAGCAAGCACACAGGCAAGCTGAAAGTTGAGAAGGGACAGGCAGGAATGTGACTGGATCAAGGAGGGCTTGGGATTGCTCTCTCTAATGCAGCTAATTCAGGAGGAATTCCGGTATTTCACTGAAATCTGCCATTTCCAGCTGCCCTTTGGGCTGAGCATTACTTATTACCCCTGACCTTGAAGTTGCCAGTCATCTGCCTTTCACCTGGCCTGAGTACAGGCTGCTGACTGTAGTAGGGACAGCATCGGTGACCGCCCTGGTGCAGCTTTTGGAAGCTGCCATGATGGAAATCAGCTCCACCTGACAGATGTGCCTCACTGGGGGAATCCGGCTTGGATGAGGGAAGGTGTCCCTTTGCTCCTGTGGGTCTGGGGAACATGCTGATTGCTCCCATCTCTCCACTCTGACTCCACACTCGTGGGTGCACGTGGGCTCTGCTGCCCATGGGGGAGACCATGCCACAGCAGCTCTGTCAGAGAAAAGGGGTGGGAGCAGCCACCAGTGGGTCCTCTGCATGGTGGCAGCTTGGAAGGACTGGACTTGGGCAGGCAGCACTGGTTTTGCAGCTGGGGAGGTGAGGGCCAAGCTGCCCATGAGTGCCCATGCCAGGAGGGAACGCAGAGGGCAGAGCAGGAAGAGGACAGGGACAGGCACCTTGTTGGATCCCCCTGTCAAAGCTCTTCAGTTAGTTCCTTATCATCCCCATGGGTCTGTCTCATTAAGCAATAAGGTGCTTGCAGAGGAGTTAAAAATGTGTTTCAGCACCGCTTTGCCTTGCATGCCCCGTTACCATCCCATTACCACCGCCATATGCAGGTAAGCAAAGGTTCATTATGCAGGGCACACGCTGGCTGAAGTCACCCTCCAGCCCTACCACGCACCGTTTCCCACACAGAGGTAACCAGCAGCCAGCACTAGAACTGGAGGGGTCTGGCAAAGTTTTCCATAATTTCCAGCAGGTTTCCCCTGTGCCTTGCCCCACTTTGCCCACGGAGTGTTTTGCCTGGATGCAGGAGCTGAGCCTCATCTGCATGGGGTGGTGAGGGGACGTGGGCAGGGTGGTGGGCAGGGTGCTGGTGCTTGGCAGAGGGCTGGGAGCGCTCTGGCACTGGAAGCGATGCCAGCTGAGGGATTAGGAGAGCTGAACAGACTCCATATCCACAGCACTGCCAGTTAAACAGCCCCGGCAATTAGGGAAATCCTGGCACTTTGGCTGACAAAGGCAGGGGGATCAAGCCCTCTCTGCGGCTCCATGTTAGGAGTCTGGCTCCACGATTATTTCAGTTGCCTGCTCCACAGAGCACTCATTTTGACCCCACCATGTGCAGACCGCTCTCCAGCCCCAGCGCTATTCAGGCTCTCTGCCCCACTGCTTCAAAGCCAGCCCTGCGTGCTGGCCCTTGAAACACCACTGGCAGTGTCGGGGTCCCCCCGTTCAGCAGACACCCCCCAGGTGATGCTGAGCTGCTGACCTCTGCAGATGGCCTGGATAGCTGCAAAAGGGGGCGAAGGTGTCCTGCCCCCCAACCTGCACTCACAGAGAAAGCCCGTGGGGACAGCACTTCTCCATGTCCTCATCGCTCTGCAACTGAGGGCACGCTGCCAGGCAGAGCTGCCCTGGGGCTCTGCTGTGCTCTCCCCAGCTCTCCCTACAGGAGCCAAAATGTATTTAAACACTTGGAGGTGCTTTTTCGGTGAATGTACACGCTCAGCGAGCAGCGTGGCGCTTCTCCTCTGTCCTTCACCTTGGAGGAGCTGCCAGTCTCACCAGCTTTGCATTGGCTCTTCCAGAATAAATTGTGTTTTCTTACACTAACCTTTCAGTGACATTGCTGGCAGTTCAGGCATTCAAACCTCAGCTCAGCCCATACCCCAAACGCCTGCCTAACATCCCAGCATTTTACACACCCAGGTAAATGTTGCCTTATTTTTACCTGCCCCTGCTCTGAGGGTCCTTAGGATATGCCTGAGTCACACATCTGAACTTTCTCCTTTGGAAACAGGAGAGCTGGAATCCTATTAAAATGAAAACTGAAGGTATTCCATAGTTAAAAGACACGAGCAGCAAAGAGATTTAAGACAAACTGGAGGGACAGAGGCTTCCAACAAAATCCTTGGGGCTGTCAGCCTGCTGCTTGTGCCACAAATAACTTGTCCTGTGGCTCATCTGCTAACTCTTAACATTCACATGACTTGGCTTATGCCATGATCAACTTACCTGGCAGCTAGTCTCGTCTTCAAAAGAAACAGAGAAGTGCAAAGGCAATCCTGCATCGGGCCCTGCA
>NW_010178788.1:3154-14558 GCF_000695765.1 Mesitornis unicolor
GCGAAGGGGGCTCTGAGCCGCTGCCGCCCCACTTAATCGCCCCGGGAATTCGTACCCTCTGCCTTCCTCACAGCTGCCCTTGCTCTCAGCAGCCCCTGCAGAATTTATGTGGCAGACAGAGCCACACAGCTTTTGTCAAAGTTGGTCTGATGTACAGTGTCACCGTAAAGTTCCTGAAATGCTCCTGGCTCTGGGGATGTGAAGGAGCAAGAATTCACTGATTTGTGGTCACTCTCCAGGCAGTGGCCAGTGCTGTAATGACACCTGACATGGGGGTATGGCTGCAACTCAGGGAAGGGGCAGCTGCTCAGCACTGAGCCTTCAGTTGCCTTTTTTGGGTCTGTACCCAGGACCGGCTGTGTAGATGGGAGCCTGCAGCTCTCCCTCTTGATCAGCAGCAGCTGGGGAGCTCCTGTGGTGATTTGCAGCAGGCAAGCACCCCACTCCTCTCCCAGTGCATGCACGGTCCACACAAGACAGCCCTCTGGGCACCTCTTGCTGTGGGCTGGCCACCTGGGCACAGTCCCATCAGCTGTGGTCCCCATGCAGGTAGAGACATGGGAAAGCCTAACAGAGGCTTCTTCGTACTCCTGTGGGACCCAAAGCCTGGGCTCAGTCCCCAGCCATGCTGCTGAATCCCTCCTGGGGACATGTGGCTCTGGGAAAGGTCCTGGGCAGCCACACATACCCCAGGCTCTGCGAGCTGCAGCACCACAGGGACCCATGCAGGTCCTGATGTGGAGGACTTGCGGTCACCATGGCTCCAGCAGGCACACTTAGTCCTGCTCCTCTATGCAAATCCTGTGTCTGCTGCCAGTTTCAGGGGCTCAGTGGCAGCCGACGGGGAGGGTGCACTTTCCGTGCTGGGTGCTGTGCTGTGACGGGGCCAGGGAGTCCTGTTTCCAGTGAGCACAGGAAGTGTGCCAGGGGAGCGGGGCATGCTAGGGTGGCTGGGGTGGCCAGGGAGCACCTGCAAGGCCAGGGTGCTGCTGGTGGGATGCTGGGAGCAGAAAAAGAAAAACAAAAAAATCAATGATAGAGGAAACAGGTTTATCATCTCTCTGCAGAGTGCTGGGGCTCAGCCACAGTGGGTTTCCTGAGCCATGATTAAAAATCTCACTGGGCTCCTCCATACAGCCATCAGCCAAGAGAAAGCCCCATGGTGGGGTTCTGGCAGCACCGCCAGGGTGGATGTGGGGAGCAGGGACTCCCCAGCTTCTGCTTTATCCCCTCCGGCAGGTTTGTGAGCTTGTGTGTGGCTGCAGCCAGCCAGGAGCAGCCATGCGAGATGCTGCGGGTGCAGTCACTGACAAACCCCAGGGCACCCCTGTGACCACAGGGGATCCAAACAGTGCCCAAGGTGGGGGAGAAGGTGGACAAGCTGGGGAAGGGAGGTGACAGAGCTGCACCAGGGGAGGCAGAGCTGGGGTCATGTGTGGGCAGCTGGGTTGGAAGCTGTTGGGAAAGCGCTGGCAGAGCATCCACAGTGGAGAGGCCATACCTCACCTCTCCTCAGTGCCAGCTGCAAGGGCTTGGGAGCAGCTGAACCCCCAGGGATCCTCAAAGGCCTCAGGTTTGAGAGGCCAACAAGGATGGAGCAAGCGTTCTACGTCCTGCCTTGAAGCTTGCCGAGTCCCCAGCTGTGTCACCTGGGATGGCGTTGGGGGGACAGTTTGGGGTGCTCTGAGACAGGACACAGTGCTGACCCAGGCCTGTTGTCAGGGGCCTGTTCCCGGCAGTCAGCTGCCTATGCCTGGCCACCAAGCCCGGCACCCTGCCATCTAGAAAGCCTTCATGTTTGGGCAGCAGGAAATCAACATCCTCTTTTCTGAAAGGTCACCTCAGCAGCAACGCGGCAGAGAAAACCATGAGAGGGGGGAGGCAAAGTCCCAAGCCCCCCAGAATAGCTCTGCAGAGCATCCCTCCCTGTTCCTGGTGGGATCATGAGTGCCCCAGAGAGACAGAGCTGCCATGGCCCTATGGCAGCCCCTGAGGGAGGAAGGACAAGGACTAGGGTGCTTGAATGCTGAACCCCAAACCCTGCCACCCTGGCCATTTCTGCCCAGGCACTTATCTGGCATTGCAGTTATCTTACCCTGCTGCAGGGATCCTGGCACAGCCCTCCATGCCTCTGGGACGTTCAAAGCAGCTGCCAGAAACCACCTGGGGTCAAACTCACACGAAGTCCCAGAGAAAAAGATGCTGAAAGTGGGTTTTTCTCAAAACCTGCCCAAAAGAGGGGTTTGTGAGTCCAAGAAGCTGTTTCAAAGCAGGGGAAGCAGCTGGTGCCCAAGTAAACACTGAAACCAAAACCACTTTACAGACACCTGGGTGAAAAAAAACCTGCCACCCAGCACCAGCATGCCCGGCAGTGCAAGCCACCCTGTGCAACCCTGGCCAGGGTGGGCATGGCCACGCATGGTCCCTCCAGCAGACACTGTCCCCAACAGCACCCCCGGCCCTGTGGACATGGGAACACCGAGCTGAGCAGTGGCAGCAGCAAGCACAGCCTGCTTTTCTGAAACATCCTTCTTGTGACAAGGCTTGTCACTTCTGTACTCGCACGATGAAAAGAGCATCTCTCAGGGCACCTCATGCCATCCCTATTTCCTTTGCACCCTCCTGCTTTCTGCCCGTACCCTGTGCTGAGGGTTTCCCAGCCGCAATGGTCATGCTGTGGGGCCAGGGATATCCTGGCTCTCCCCCTCGCACCCCCAGTGCACAGGTTCAGGTGCTGCAGAGGTGCCAGGACTTTGTACTGCTCTCAGCCTCTGCCACGTTGAAGGGACCAGACACAGGAACCAGGAGGACGCCTGGTGGGAGACTCCAGCAGGCAAAGGCTGCTCCAGAGCCTCTGGAGGCAGATGGGCAGCTTGGAAACAGAAATGAGATGGGCACTGTGTAGGAGGCGACTGGAGCAAACACCCTGTTGGGAAGTGGCACCGGCTCAGCTGCATGACAAGGTGAGGCCACGCGACACAGCCTTGTGTGGCATGGTCCGGGAGCCCCTGTAGGCAGATTCACAGGTTCATGGGGATGCAGCCCAGACCCAGCAAAGCTGTAAGTCTTTGGGGAGACCAAGGCATTGCAACGAGGTGGGGATCCCCTCACAAAAAGCCTACTTCGCCTCCCCAGCTCTGGGCACGGCTCCACACTGTGCAGGCACTGCCATCTACAGGCAGCGGCTCCAGGGCCAGCACCAAGTGTACAGCACAGTGACCCACGAGCAAGCAGCAACCAACCACTACGATCGCCCACACCCAGCAGGGCTGCACCGTGCACCCACTGCTCGCTGCTGTGCGTCAGGGCAGGGAGCCACAGCCCTGCACCCATGGGTGCTCACCCAGCCCAGCCTCAAGCAAGCTGATGGTTAACGTATGGAGAAACCAGCAATGGCTTCTCCTCCTTTGCCCCAAGCAGCCAGCAGCAGGATGGGAACAACCAACCTCAAGCCTGGCTGCTCAGGTCACACAGAGTCCCCAGTAAAGCAAGCCACAGCCTACGCCTCACTCACACAGAGCATCGGCAGCACCTCCTCACTGCAAGGGAGGAAACAGGGCTCCATCTTTTGAATGCAGCAAGAGAATTGCTTATGAAGTGCTCCCTGGAGTCTTCCTTGTCTGCCTCTTTAGGCCAGTGGCATTCACAGCTCTGTACCTAGTTAATACTGACACACACCACGGGGGACATACAGCTCACTCCCACTTTGTTCTGCTTCACATGTGCCCCACATAAACAGCAACACCACAAAGCTGTCTCCATAAAAATCTGCTCACGCACCTGCCTGTCCTAAGGAGGCTGTCAACTCATACCCACATCCAACAGGCAGAGACACATGCAGCAGGGAAAGACACCCCTGCTATCACCGAAGTATAATCTTACTGCCCAAAAATGGCTGAGATCATGTTTTTCACTAGTTCTGCCACCAAGAAGGAGCCCTTATCCCAGCAGGCTTCAGCTATGGGGCCTTCACCCTCTTGTGTCCCTGTAACAAAAGAAAGCATCCCCCAAGATCACAGAAACAAGACACAGGAAACCACACTGCAGAGGGGATTTTTGAGAAGCATTTATTTAACTGCTGACACTGGGGCTGCAGGAGGCAACTGCTCACCAAGCTGCCTTTTTCTGCAAAAATGTCACTCCCCTCCATCACAACAATCTATGTATGGTCAACGTCTGCTCACCTTTCAGCACCTACATGACACAGACCTACATCACTGGGACATTCACCTGTTAGGAACACCACTTAAAAAGATTAATAATAATAATAATAATAATAAAGCAATCAACAAAGTAACACTTGGAGGCATCATGCAGAAACCAGGCGATTTTAGACTACATGGCAGATCAGATTTGCCAGGTTTATTGGTGGACGAGTGCTAACTGCTTCCCTGCCAGTCCAACACGGTGCCAAGCTGGAAAGCTCTCCCAGACAGGACAACAGCTGTTTCCTACCCAGTAACAGGAAACACTTCCAGGTCATAGTTTACACTTCTAGAACTACACAAGATTATGTGCTTGTAAAAGGTGCTGGGGAGTCCTGAAACTTCCTTCTGTGGCACTGCTTCCTACTGAGTGACAGACACTTGAGTGCAGAAGACTGCCTGAGCTGTGGGGTTTCTTTTTTCTCCTTTTTTTTTAAATAAAAACAAAAGCTGACTGGTAAAATGTTATTTTTAGCACATGTGGACAAAAAAAAATTTAAAAAAAATCACATTATACTAGAAATATATAGATGAGAAATCATCATGAGAAATAAGAAGCTATACAGTATTGCCCCATAATGAGTTTTTCTTTACCTACAGTTTCAACTTCCCAAGTGAGGTAGGGAGAGGGTGACCACGGGGAAAAAAGATGATGTTTCCCAAGGATTCCACTGCTTAAAAGTTATCCTTTTGAATCCTTCATGTAAAGTTAAAGTGTTCTTAAGGAAACACTGCCTTTTTTTTTTTTTTTAAACAACAACATTCAAGAGTTTTGGTTTTTTGGTTGTTTTGGGTGGACAAAAAGAGGGAGAAAGAAAACAAGCATCCCAGAGATGAAATGCTGGCAGTTTTGACACATTTCTGTAAGGAAAGTACAATTACAAAAAGAGGGGAAATTATGTAGTGAATCTGCAGATAGAAGGGTGAAATAGAGAGTGCTGACATAGTTTGCACTGTGCCCGCTCCAACAGTGCTTGAATTACACACCCTGTTCACGTGGAAACACATTGACATACACAGCCATCAGGAGAGAGAAAACGGACACTTAAAAACCTGTAATTAAATTTTGTAGGAATCAGTAATATAGAAGCCTCTCATTGCCCCTCCTAGTACTAGACATAATGTATCTTAAGGCATAATTTAACATCCATTTCTTCCTAAAGCAATTTGAAGTGTAACAAGCCAAGATGTCAGACACAGAAACTCAACAACAGCTATTCTGACAGAGGTGAAAGCTATTATATGTACAGTGCAGTATTTACCTTCAAACAGGGGAGTCTTGTCTTTAAAAAAAAATAGTAACTGCAGACCCAGATTCTAAAAAAAGCAAACGTTGCCAACACAAGGAATGTTCATTAGAGTCCAGTTCCCACTAGAGCTACTTAACAAGAGGACGTACGATGTGATTATGCTAAACCGCACTGATTGACTGTTCCCAGAGTGTGCCCCCAGGAGGGGGGCAGAACCCTGGGAGGCCAAACTCTGCAATACCCTAGTGCAAACTGCCTCAGAGGAAAAGCCTGTAGTCAACAAGCCTTTACACCTGTTGTTAGGCTTCACTAAGAGATGTAGTAGTCAGGTGTCACCTAACAATTTCAGGACACTCCCGTAAAGGTGATAGTCCTGTGTGGATTCTAATGCACATCCCCCGTGAACAGTGTCCTGCACACATACACCTGCCAGGCTACCGGCTTTCCCTCTTACATGACTGCAACCGGCTCACAGCCACCAGAATCTCACATAAACGATCAACATGATAAAAAACACAGCTACAGCCGCAAGTTTGGCGTAAGTGGAGCGCATGTTCAGGTACTTCGCATCTTGACGGTACTTCTTAGACAAACTGGACAAGTTGTTGGCCTTGGAATCAAGAGCTGTTTAAGGGAAAGGCGGAAAAAAGTTTATCAAGATTAACCCAACCAGATGTTCCCCAAATGTTACATTAACTATACAAGTTTCTCTGGAGCAACTGGAAGCACAGCAGTTTCACACGGCAGCATGCCCTGTGGCTACCTGTAGTGCTCTAGTGCTTGCCCTGCTGGAGTGACAGCCACCCAAGCTGGTGAGATGCTGATCTCGCCCAAAAGAAGCGCCAGTACCTGCTAGGTGCTGCAGGATGCAACCGGTCCAACTGAAACACTCAAGTCCATTGCTTTTCTCGGGAGGCTCAGGGATTAGTAAAAGCCTTTCCTCTGGTATGCTCTACCCACCCACCTGACCGAGGGAAAAAGGAACCATATGTCAAATATCAGCCATTCCCTGTACCTGAAAGTGCCTCTCCTCGCTGTAAGACCTCCTCAATGTTGGCCACCATAATCCTCTGCACATCTTGCAGCTCTGTGTTGATGGAGCCCAGATTCCTCCTTGCCCGGCTATCAATGTAGAGCTTCTTGGTTTTCTGGATGTAGGTATCTGGAACAAGATGTGGCTATCAGAGGGGGTCTCACCTAACACAGAGCAGCCCGGCTGCTGAAGGAGTGGGACCTTTGCTGAGACAGCCAGCAGGCTACATGCAAATATTCACTGGAGCAAGACCAAGAGACTTAAAGTAGGAAATCTGAATCAAAGGACATTTACCATTTCCCTCCCACTTCTCTACTTACAAATATTCCTTCCTCAAAACACCCATTTCTCTACTGCCAAGAAGAGGCTGAACTGTCAATTCCATAGGCCAAGCTGGAGAGCATCCTGTGGCTGTTGCCCCTCGCCAGCAAGAGTTCCCTAACTAGTCACAAGGAGAGGGACCTCACCAAATTCAATGAAGGAATAGGGCCTGGAGACCGTTGGCACCTTCTTGCCATGCTGCTCATCGAACTCTGAATGCAAGTCTTCCAGATACGCAAACGCCAGTTTCTTGGGGAATGCAGCTTCACACAGGACCAGGTAACACACTCCTTTCTCAATGATGTAGCTAGAAGAGCAGCAGACATGGCATTAGTCAATCAATTTTGAACCCATCCTATCAAACACCATCCTGCGTACCTCCTCCCACCACTCCATCCCCATTGCACCTAATTCGTATTTGTTCCCAGAGCTTTAGTGCTGACCTCGTCCCAGTGTGAGCTCCAGCGCCTCCGACAGCACTGAGAACAGGGGCCTTTCATTATCACTCAACTAAAAAGCCTACTGAAATAAGGGATAAGATAGAACCAATCTAGAGATTATTTAGGTTATTTAGGCTTTGCTACAACCGTCTGCTGCTACACATTCCCAGCTACATTTTTTCTCCTCATTTACACAACAGAAAAATAAAAGCAACAATATTTCCACCAAAACCAAGGCAGCGGAGATTGCAGACAGTCCTGCATCTGCTTTTGAATGCTTATCTATATAATTCAGAGTGGAATTTAAATGCTACTATTATGTTACCTTCCTTTGACTTTCTGCATAATGGCATTATGTAGCAGTCTAGGCAGCATAAAGATTAACAGTGTATTAAAGAACTGACCCAGTCATGAGGGGACTGTAGTTAAGTAGCTTAAAATTTTGTTAATAGTGGGATCAGGCTTACAAAACAACTTCCCCTTCACACTGTTTTTCCAGATACCCCAAGATGTGCAAGTCCTTTGAATTAACTACCCTCAACTTGTTTCTGGGCTCAGGAGTATCCATTTCTCCTGTATCTACATGGCCCACGTGCAAATCCTGCCAGCCTTCAAACAACAATGGCCCAGCCCAACCAGAAGCAAGAAACTCCAGTTACTGTAATCTATTCTACAAGTGTGTCCCCACAAGCCTACGCTTTTATTCCTTTCTACATCCCTCAGCTTGGACTGCTTTAGTGTGCAAGACTAACCCTCCAGCACATCGTTCCTCTCCTCATCCTTGGAGACCTGCTTGACAACTTGGAGTTACTGCAAAACAGAGCTTGATTTTGCCACTACCATGAACAGCAGTATTCAAAAGTCTTTTGAAATAAGCAAAACTCGTGTCAGATAGGAATATTGACAGGATTCTCTAAAAGCCAGAGCAGCAAACTCAAGATGAGAGCAGGCTGAGGAACACTCCCCATTGGTACAGCCCTGTTATCTCTGCCCAGGCCAGCTGGTCCTGCCTGGAGCTCTTCAGCAGTATTCCCTACTTGCTTTCCCCCTGATGTGATAGTAGATGTGTTGGATTTAAAGCTGATCTGCCAGCACCACAGAGAGCAAGTTCATTGTGTCCCAGATTCAGACATTTTTTTCAACCTTAGTTCAACATCAGAGCAGAGATCCTGCACAGCTGGGCTTCTCAGTTTTACACTCTGTGTGTGCCTCCGAGCTTCAGCTCAGTGCTGGATCACGCCAACTGCTTGGCAGCGAATGCACGCAACGGGCAGATGTTGCCGTTTGCCACTGCTAACTTCTGTACTCCAGATTCCTGCTTGCTGCATAGAGCCAGGATGTTTTTTATGGTTAACTTGGATAATTTTGAGAGATAAAAGCTTTATCCTGGTAACAGTGGCAGAGGCCAAGGGTTGTTTTCAACACGACAGGCAATAGCCACTTCGGCCATTCATCAGCCAAAGGTCAGCTGCTGACTGATAGCACAGCAGGCTCCATCTCTGTTTCTGTACCTGCACTGTCATGCACACTGAGTGCTGTAGCTGAAAGGGTGACACAGCTTTTGGAGCTGAGGTCTAAACATTACATTTGACAGAAATCACCTCAGCGGTCATAGTTTAAGCTTCACATTTCAGCAAGACTAGGCTGTTTTCTAAACTGATGAAGCTAAAAACATTCACCACCACCTCAGCAGTTTCAGCAGTATCCCTAGCCACACTCGCACCACAAAACGTTCTACCCTGGTTTCTGCTGCCCTCAGCAGTCAGAGCTCTGATGTGGCCAAAAAAAAAGCGTGCTGCATCAATGAACAGCATGGTCATCAGCCAGCATTATTTCAGACTAAACCTCAAGCTCCCTCATGTCCTCCCCTTCCTGCACTGTTAGCACAAGAGGTTTTCTGATCTGAAAGTATTCTTTCCACGCAGGTCCTCCCTTAGTGTCCCACCTTAAAGGGGGCAGCAGGTGAGCGCTTCGCAGCAGCGGCTGTCAATGGCCTGTGGAACCTGTCTAGGGACTGACTCAACACCGAAGGGGAAACGCTCCTTTCCCTGCCTGTCTGCCAGCCAGGTAATATGGCTGTTTCTTTGAGGCAGCTGTTGAATGTGAGCTTGCCCAGGTCCTCCTGCCTTGTCAGAACTGGTGACATTACAGCCACAGTTAAGAGGCTTCAATGTCCTGGGGACTGCAAGCAATGCAGCCTTCCAGCCATCACTCTGCTTGCGTCATAGAGGCACCATAAGAAGGGATTTACTAGGATCTACACAGGCTCTTTCCCAAGGTTTCACTCCCAGTTGGAGCTACGCCCATGCAGTGCCATGAAAACGTTTAAAATGAGAGAGTTGTAAAATCCTATAGAGTTTTTAACTTGCACAACCAAGATGAGGCAGAGCAGTACTTTGCAGATAACTCTGGCAACGACACCCAAACCTGACAGGAGATAGGGAAGGCCGGACTATTTTAATCAGGGCCATATCCTCTGACCATTGTAACTCCCTGTCAAAGACAATCAAAAGCCAAGAGAAAAAAAGTCAAAAAAATCTTATCATATGTAAGCCAACCACAAGAAAAGTTGCCTTCAGAATCTCATGTCCTTCCAAAAAACTCGTGTTCCTGTCTTGTCATGTTGCTCAATCTCTGAAGAAAGGGACAGAGCAGGAGATTTGCTAAAGGGCCCTTGTTATAGAAGCAGAGGCCTAAAGCCATCCTTGCCCTGCATTCAAAGGATGTTCTTCCACTCACTCAGCTCTAAACATGCACCCAGTCACCAGGGCTGGGGAATGGAAAGGGATCCCGCTGCTGGCAGCACAGCACAAGTGGTGTCAAGCATGGGAAACATTGGCACATCACTGGCAAAGCTGCACAACTTTGCCCTGGTGATCTCACATGGCACCTGATCTCAGAGACTTCTAACATAATTATTTCTGCTAACAGCATAATCTTGATTCTTGACAACATCTTGGGCTTGATTAAGTTCTCAAACATTATTCTGCTATGTAATTATATGCCACGTAAAGAAGGATTTTCTTTCTCAAATATAAGCTTGAACTCCTGCCTTTCACTGTCTGCCAATTCCTCCTCTGCTTACTCGCCTTCCCAGTCTCCTTGCTATTGATTAGGGAGTAAGGGCATCTGACCCACATTATCTGTAAGTTTTCATTATTATATACTCAAGTTCCCCTGTTAGTGGAGAAAGTCAAAAGTGCTTTTAAGTTGAGAGTTTCTCAACATCTTAAGAAATTAATTAAACACATTCAACACATTTGGGAATGAGATTGAATCTACAAGAAGAGAGAGAAAAGTTTGTCAGGTGTTAAGAAGTCCTAAAAACAGAAAATCAGGAGATATTCCATGTGCTTCTAACACATGAAGCTAATGCATAAAAAGGTACACTCTCACAGGATAAGCAGAGACAAAAATCTTCTGCAAGGGGAGTTCACAGCAGTACTGCTAAACTGTTTTTACCAAGAACATATCTTTTTCATAAAGACAAGACACAGGAGATACCTTAGAGGGTGCAAACAAACAGAAAAATCTTAAAGGGAACAGAACCTACGCTGTTCTCAGCAAGCACAGGACTATGAACCTGGCTGAAGTGCCAAAAAGTAACAACTCACAGACCCTCTCCTTGGAGCAGCCATTACCCTTCAGCTAGCAGGGTAGATAAATTGGTAATTCATCCTCTCCCAGGTAGCCCAATTCCTAACAAATCCTCACCCTGACCCACAAGTGCCTTCACTATTTCCACAGCAGCATAAGCCCGCTCCCCCATCACAGCTACAGCTACTCACTGGAAAGCCATGGCTCCTGCTTCGAGAGTACATCTGGTGGGGGACTGCTCATTCAGCTTGCGGAAGAGCTGCTTTGCTTGACTCTGGTACTGCTGTAGATCACGGCCTGACTGAGAAGGGAGAATGGGGCTGTTGAAGGCAGCTGTTACCGGAAAAACACCACCCGCCCGAGATCTCTGAGGGGGGCCAGGGCTCAGCCCGAGAAGGAGGCGCCGCCTTCAGCAGCACAGAGGCGGCTTTCTCCTCTCCCACCCACGACCACCGGGCGGGAAACGCTTCTGCAAGAGCTCCCCGTCTTGTGAGAAGAGGCTGACGGGTCCGACTGGGCCGCCACCCGCCCGCTTCCCACTGACACACCGAGCCAGAC
>NW_010178789.1:0-1494 GCF_000695765.1 Mesitornis unicolor
CTATGACCCTAAAACCGTCCCTACCACGGGGATGGGGGGGGCCTCACATTCCCTTCTCCACACCAGCACCTCTGCTCCCACCCCCTGAGACCTCCCAGCACCCCCCAGATGCCCCCAGAAAAACCCCAAAGCCCTCCCAGCCCTGCAGCTGTGTTTCTCGGGGGAAACATGGAGGCAAGTGGCGATTTTAATTCACTCAAGCACCCAGGATGCTCTCCTCGGAGTACATTTTCACCTTTGGGTGCCTAAGGGCAGGGTGGGGTGATCTGGGGGTGCCTATGGGGGGGCCCCAGGACTGGGCCCAGGGGCTGCTTTCACAGGGAGTTACACCAAGCTGGGACCTCCAGCAGCTCTGGCCCAGAGGGGAGAGGACCCCAGCCCCAGCCCAGGAGGGCCCCAGCTCACCCCAAGCACCCACAGCAGCAAAGCCCAGCAGGACCCAACCCCCCAGAGCTCCTGGGGAACCCCCATTCCCCTCCCACACACTGGGAGCCAGCAGCAAACTGCAACCACCTCCCCACAAAACACCCCTCTGCTCCCAAGGGGAGGGCACAGGAAATGAAGCCCCCACTAATGAAGCCCTGATGGGGAGCAGATGTGGGGGCAGCTGGGCAAAGCCAGGCAGCTGCCAGCTGGGCTGCATGATGAAGGTCCCGGCCACCACCATCCCGGCCATCCCCGAGACCCCAGCCCCACACAGCACCAGTAATCCTACCTGTGATCCCTGAATTACATCTCTTTTTTGTCTGTTTACTTTACAAGCGACACCAACAGAGAGCTTCCTGCAATACATGTGGGGCAGGGAGGGGAAAGGATGCCAAAGAAACGTCTTGAAAGGGCTCTTTTTTGCATTTTTATATAAACAGGAGGTTTCTAACAGATACATTTTAATACAGTAAAGATTTGCCAATCTGCCACCATCTAGTTATTTCTCTCAGACTTTCTAACAGAAATGTAACAGCACCCGAAGCAGTCACTCTATAAAAAGCCCCATTTTGGTCCAGAACATGAAACAGGACATAGCCCACAGCCCACACCCCATAGTCCATAACCCACAATCCCCTTCCCTTGGGGTCCTGGGATGTGTGAGGGCTCTGTCACCGTTTGGTCCCCCAGTCCCCGGTGTGGCAGCACCGTCCCCTGGACCACACCAGGGCCGCCCACCCTCAGGGCCAGGCCTTGGCCTTCCTGAAGGCGCGGATCTCCTCGGGGCTCCGCAGGTACTGCTCGATTTCGCTGTCGGAGATGGGCTCGTCACCGGTGATGGCCGAGTCCGAAGCGCTCGGCGCTGCCGTCCGCAGTCTCTTCCTGGGGTTGAGGACGCAGGGCGGCAGCAAGGGCCTCGGGCCACCCTCACGCTGGCGTTTCCCCTCCGAGGGATTGCTCTGCTCCTGCGCTGCCTCTCCTGCGGCCGGAGGAGAGCCAGGGGGGCACTCCCCCGGGGCTGCAGCGCTCTGCTTCTCCCCGTCCTCCTCCTCCAGGCAGAAGGCGTTT
>NW_010178789.1:1788-3515 GCF_000695765.1 Mesitornis unicolor
TGACCAGCCACGTCTCGCTGGCCAGCTCCACCACCTGCAGCGTTCGGGCGACCATCTTCTCCTTGTCCTCCACAAACGTGCCAGGGATGTCGGCTGCGGGCTGGAAGAGCCGAAAACTGCAAGAGCAAAGCGTCTGCGGTTAGGGCCGGGGCAGCCTCACCACGCGGCGCCTCAGAAACACAGCTCCACGTGAGCCCTGGCTGCAGTGAGGTCCTTCAGGACAGGAGCCTGAGTGCACCCAGCAACAACGCGGGGAACCCTGTGTGTGTCTGTGGGCTTCTGCCCTGCCCACGGCCGCATTGTCAGCACCTTTGCCATCCCTGGTGTCAAACGCAGGGCTCTGAAAGGGGCCCTGTTACCTGTTCAGGTGCGTCTTCACCAGGTCTGCCAGGCTCAGGGCCGGCACTGAGAGCTCGAGCTCCTTCTGAAGGCTCAGGTAGACGCTGGCGAACAGCTCCTGCTTCGCGTACAGGAGGGAGCAGATCGTCCCCATGGTCAGGGGCCAGTTGTGCTGCCGACAGGTCACGAAGACGCAGCAGCCCCCCAGGAGCTCCTTCTTCTCCAGGCTGACCAGGCGGAAGGACGGGTGCCGCAGAGCTCTCTGGAAGTACGACACCGCCGTCTCCTCGAACACCGTCGGGAGCTGCAGCACTTTACAGAGATCCTGGACCCGCCTGATCCCTGCGAGGAGACACGGCCCTTCATGAGCAGCTCAAGCAGCGTCTGACACCCACCCCTCCTCAATATCACAGCGCAGGCAGCAACCACCCTGCCCCGGGCAAAGGCACCAGAGCAGTGCCACTCCTGCGGACAACGCACAAGGATCTCCCCAGTCCCTCAGGTGAGGCAGTTTGCGGAAGGAGACACACAACTGCCTCTCTAATTCACGCTTCACTGCCAGCTCTGAAGGTTTTTACCGTATCAGGGAGCATGAGAAGCCTGCGACACAAACCAGAGCAGCAGCAAGAGAGAATCGGGGTGTGAAGGAAACAGAACGACGGGCTCTTACCTCGCTGCAGGCAGCGGCTCAGCTGCTCCTTCTGGCCGGTGCTCTGGGAATACGCCACCTCTGAAAAACAGGCAGCGTTAGGGCACAGGATCACAGGATCACAGCATGGCCAGGGTGGGGAGTGATCTCTGCAGATCACCCAGTGCAACCCCTGCCAGAGCAGGATCACCCAGAGGAGATCACCCAGGAACACGGCCAGGGCTTTGGGGGTCTCCAGAGGAGGAGACTCCACAACCTCTCTGGGCAGCCTGGGCCGTGCTCTGTACCCTCACAGTGAAGTTTTCCCTTAAGTTGAACCTCCCATGTCCCAGTTTGTGACCATAACATCGCAGTGCCTCTGGGTGCTGGATTTCAGTTATCAGAACTGACAGGTCTCTGAGGCCACTGACCCAGAGCTGGGAGCAAGGGTTAAGTAACAGCAAGGAGCAGGATCCCTTCGAGGAGTAGGATCCCTGCGAGGAGCAGGATCCCTTTGAGGAGCAGGATCCCTGCAAGGAGCAGGATTCCTGCAAGGAGCAGGATTCCTGGGAGCCATCGCTTCCCTACAGAACCAGCAAACGGCCTCAGGGCCGCTCCACTCCACTTGGAAATGATGTAAACGCCCCAAAGCAGCTCATCACTGGTTCCAAGCCTCAAACCGAGTGGGGAGGGCAGCAGCTCTGCTCCTGGCAGCCGTCAGGGCCGCCTTTGGCACCACGGAGCCCGCAGACAGAACCTG
>NW_010178790.1:0-4422 GCF_000695765.1 Mesitornis unicolor
ATCTGTATCAATATCTAGATCTAGATATTTATATAGATGTCCATATCTATATAGATATTTATATCTATATATTTTTATCTAGATACCTATATCTAGATATCTATATCTATCTATATCTAGATATATATCTATATCGATATCTATATAGATATCTATATCTAGATATAGATATCTATATATCTATATAGGTATCGATATCTATATATCGATATCTAGTTCTCTCTACAGAGATATATCTCTGTATCTCTATCTCTATATCTCTATCTCTCTCTATCTCTACATCTCTCTATATCTCTATATCTCTACAGCTCTATATATCCACATCTCTCTATATCATCTCTACAGCTCTCTACATCTCTATATATCTCTCTACATCTCTATATATAATCTCTACATCTCTATCTATATATATCTGTATCTCTATATCTAGATCTCTCTCTATATTATATATCTGTCTCTCATTATATATTATACATTATATATGATGTATTAACTAGTGACTGTTACACCCAGCAAAAGACCAGGAGCAAGGGTAAAAAAATTTGGGAATTAAGCCGTCATCTGCAATTTATTTACAGACAATATTGGATGACCATTGGAGGAGAACTATTATATTCTTTTTTTTCTTGCTTTCTAACTTTTAAGTATTTTGTTACTGTAGAAAATAGTATAAAATTAGTACGGAAAAGCAGGTGGACTGCTCATATCGGTGTCATCCAGAGAACTGATGTTACATGTGATTCATATAAGCAAAGTAATGTCAAAATATTAATTCTTTTAATTATGTTTTTTTTCCTAAGGAGTAGTTACACCGCTTAAAAAACATCCAAGTGTGCTGAATTACACTAAGTAGAGCCTCTAAATTAGAGATTTTTTTGGTTAATGGGCATCCTTTCTGCAAATAGCTATGACAGGTTATTCAAGAGGTGAAAATAGATATACACTAATCTGAATTTTTGTTGCTCGAAAGTGGGAAAATAGGATTTTTTTCTAGTGATCTGAGGGGGAATTTGGGGTGTAATTACGAAGAATAAGCCAAAAAAGCTTTTATTAAACTTTTGCTCACCAATTGATGGCACATCCAAGGCTTTTCTGGCTTTTTCCGCTCCGGCCTTGGCAAATATTGATTTAATCCTTCACCGAACTGACCCAGTTGGGATAAACTCAACTGAGGAAAGTTCATTAATGCTTTTTTGGAAGGGGTAAATTTAAAATAGGGTCTGTTTTTGGAAGTTGGGGTCGGCACAGTTTGGCTGTGAAGGCTCGGGTCAGTTAACGTCGTGCAAAGTTACACCTGGGAGTTAACTGCGCCGTAAAGATGCTCATCAGTGTCCACTGTCAGGCGTTTTAGTGCGTGTGATCGTTAAATAATTCAAATTAGTCATTAAATACCAAGAAATTAAACTCTTCATCCACCTCAAAACAGAGAAGGATGGAGAAGGTGGGGTATTTTTCTTCTTTAACTCTTCAGAAACTAAATAAAGTCATAAATTAATTGCAAATAAAGCTTTTTGGTAGTAAACCAACTATGTTCTACAAGTCTATATTCTATATAGAAAAAAAAGTAGCAAATTCAAATAAACCTCTGTGGATTAAATGTTTCTGTCTGTGATTTTTAGGGACCAGAGTGGCTGACCCTTATATTCAACTTTATATTCCTTTATATTCCTACAGCTGCTATTTGACTTTCAAACCTTTTCCTGCCTGCTAATCTCATAGTTTTCTCCAGTTTCACAGAGGAAAATGAAATCTGGGAAAGGGCAAGATGTAGAAAAGCTGCGAGCAAAAGGGAAACCCAAAAAAAGATGAGGACTACCCCCATATATACCCAATATATCCAAACCCTGCCTGCTGTGGTACCCGCCGTGAGAAAAAGATGCGGTGGAGAGTCAAAAATGGCAAAAATAAAGCATTTATTATTATTATATTTTAAACTTTAATCGTTTTCTATAGAAATGCCAGAGGAGGAACTCATTCTTTCTCACCTCTCTTGTTTTCAGGGCATGGCCTTTACGTTACACGAACGACAGATGCTTGGGCTGCAAGGGCTTCTACCTCCCAAAATAGAGACGCAGGACATTCAAGCCTTACGTTTCCACAAGAATTTGGCCAAAATGACTGACCCCTTGGAAAAGTAAGCAGCTGCCCTTGTTCTGTCATGCACATAAACGGAAATTGCTGTCAAACATTGCATAACGAAGCCAGGTTTTGCAGTTGTTGGAGGTTACTTTCCTGCTTGCATCACTCGTGCGTTCATTGTGGCTAAATGAGGCTGGGGAGGTTTTTTTCTGTAGTCTTTAGTCATAAGGTAATGAGAAAAGGTTGTGTGCAAATTAGCCCATAACAGAGCTTAGAATCACAGACTCACAGCATGGTTTGGGTGGGAAGGGACCTTAAAGCCCCCCCAGTCCAACCCCCATGGGCAGGGACACCTCCACCAGCCCAGGCTGCTCCAGGCCCCGTCCAGCCTGGCCTTGGGCACTGCCAGGGAGGGGGCACCCACAGCTTCTCTGGGCAACCTGGGCCAGGGCCTCACCACCCTCAAAATGAGGAATTTCTTCTTAATATCCAGTCTAAATCTCCCCTCTTCCAGTTTAAAGCCATCACCTCTCATCCTAACACTCCATGTCCCTCCCCAGCTTTCCTGTAGCGCCTTCAGGTCCTGGAAGGTCGCTATAAGGTCCCCCTGGAGCCTTCTCTTCTCCAGGCTGAACAGCCCCAACTCTCTCAGCTGTCCCCATAGCAGAGCTGCTCCAGCCCCTCAGCATCTCTGTGGCCTCCTCTGGACCTGCTCCAACAGCTCCATGGCCTTTGGGGACCTCAGACTGCAGGTGGGGTCTGACCAGAGCAGAGCAGAGGGGCAGAATCCCCCCCTGGCCCTGCTGCCCACACCTGTGGTGATGCAGCTTAGGATGGGGTGGGTTTCTGGGCTGCAAGAGCCCATTTTTGGCTCAAGTTGAGTTTTCCATCACCCAACACCCCAAGTCCTTCTCCTTGAGGCTGCTCTCATCCATTCTCCACCCAGCCTGGGTTTGTGCTGGGGATTGCCCCTACCCAGCTGCAGGACCTTGCCCTTGGCCTTGTTGAACTCCATGAGGTTGCCATGGGCCCAGCTCTGCAGTCTGGCCAGGTCCCTCTGGATGGATCCCTTCCTTCCAGGGTGTCACAGCACCACCCAGCTTGGTGTCACCCCAAACTTGCCGAGGGTGCACTCAATCCCACTGTCCATGTCACCAGCACAGACGTTGAACAGCACCGGTCCCAGTACTGATCCCTGGGGGACACCACTTGCTGTAATATGTATTTCTGTAATATGTAAAATTACTGTATAGGGTTGGAATTTTGAGTCTCATATTGGGTAAGTTTTTACTATCAATTTTTCTTGTTTAACACATTGGTTTAGTGCTCAAAGCCCAACTTGAGTGAAAACAGGAATTACGTGAAGAAATAATACCGAAGCAAGTTTGCTTTTTGCTTTGATATTTTCCACTTTGTTTTAAAGAAGCGTAAATGTGAAAGAATAAGCGGTGGTTTTTTCTTTCTTTTGCTTAATTTCAGGTATATCTACATAATGGGAATCCAAGAGAGAAATGAGAAATTATTCTATAGGGTTTTACAAGACGATATTGAGCGGTTAATGCCAATTGTATACACGCCAACAGTCGGCCTTGCCTGCTCCCAGTATGGCCACATCTTCAGGAGACCAAAGTAAGAGCAATAAATGTATCGATCTGCTACTTTTATTCTCATTAAGCATCATGAAAAGTATTTTTCGGCTCTTTATTTTAGTGTCAAAGCAGCTGCTTAGACTCGTGTAGCAGAAATTGTCCTTATGTCAGTGATTGCAACGCTTTTGATTTTAAGAAAATTGCACTGTTTGTCATTGTGTTTTACAAAAGGAGGTGAAATTTCTATTTGCCACCTGTAAAATATTGTGGGTTTTTTTTTCTTCTTTCAGAGGATTATTTATTTCTATCTCCGACAGAGGCCATATAAGGTCAATTGTGAACAACTGGCCAGAGAACGAAGTCAAGGTATCACCACTGTATTGTTATTCAGTCTCAGTTGAGCTTAAGATTTGTCAGTATTTGATGGAAATGTAAATGCAAAATAATACATCCTTGGGTTATTTAGTATTGCCATGTGTAGTCACCTTGCTGTTTGGTGAGGATGGCAAAAGAGAACTAATGAAGTTAATGCTTATCTTGAAGAGCGATGTTTTATCCTAAAAAAGAGGTTTATAGTTTGGGTAAACAGTGATGATGAGAACTAGACTTGCCAAACGATATGATATGGTATGGTATAGTATGATATGATATAGTATGGTATGATATAGTTTGATATGATATAGTATATGATATTATATTATATAGTATGATATGGTATGATATAGTATGGTATGGTATGGTATGGTATGGTATG
>NW_010178791.1:0-225 GCF_000695765.1 Mesitornis unicolor
GGCTCCTCTGGTCCCCTCCAGCGCCCGTTTGTCGGCGTAATTGGTGCCATTGATCAGCCCCGGCCACCGGCGTTTAAGGCATCGATTTTTGGAGCCTTCCTGCGAATTGGAGCATCTGTCAACGGCCCGGCACGGGGACGCTGGGGACACGGGGATCATGGATGGGGACACACAAGGACCGTGGATGGGGACACAGGGACCGTGGATGGGGCCACAACAGGACCG
>NW_010178791.1:742-1134 GCF_000695765.1 Mesitornis unicolor
GAGGGGGACGTGTGGGGACTATGGATGGGGACACACAAGGACCGTGGATGGGGACATGTGGGGACCGTGGATGGG
The DNA here is from genome assembly GCF_000695765.1 of Mesitornis unicolor. Lineage (NCBI taxonomy): Eukaryota > Metazoa > Chordata > Aves > Mesitornithiformes > Mesitornithidae > Mesitornis > Mesitornis unicolor. Next base: position 818 of record NW_010178791.1, read on the forward strand.
GACATGGGGACCATGGATGGGGACATGTGAGGACCACGGCTGGGGCCTCGCCCTGCCTTCCTCTCTGGTCCCTGTACGTGACCGTGCACAGCACTGGGGACACACGCGTGTCCCACGCACACACGTTATTCCTCATGCACACACATGTGCCAGCGCACACGTGCGTCCCCATGTGTGTGTCCCCTGGTGCGCACACACCTCCCCATGCACACGTGTGTCCTGATCCACAGACGAGTCCTGATTCACGCATGTCCCGATGCGCACACACGTCCCGATGCACCCCGTCCACGCAGGTACCCGAAGCCCCCACCCTCCCC
>NW_010178792.1:0-6662 GCF_000695765.1 Mesitornis unicolor
GGTCGGAGCGCGGCTGTGTCCTGGAGGAGAGCTGCGGCAGGGCTGCCCTCGGCTGAGAGAGCTCCGAGGCCTTCCGCTGCCTGACTTGTGGGCCTCCCTTCGTAGGGACCTGGGAGAGGAAAATCCGTAGTGATTTTTTGCCTTAAAGTGTGACTCTAGTGTGTACAGCTATTTTCGGTAAATGTTTCAGCAGTTGTTACGATAGAGTCTATGCAAGCTCACGGTTGGACTCATTAATGTTACTAAGCAGTGTCTTTTCCGACTGGGTGTGGGTGTAAGCCGCTGCTATACAGTCTTCCGTTTCCAGTTGCAGTAGGCTTACAGTAACAGGGTTGCATCTATGCTACCTGTCAAAACTTCTTTCTTGTTTCATACTATCCAGAAACCTGGTTTTACTCATGTGAAGTGTGAAACTGCTGATTTTTACCGATACTTGTTCATTTTCTATTAGACTGAATGTTAACAAAACTTTGGTCAAAATAATACAGACTGCATGTTTGTTTTTCTTTGGGGGTTTTGTTGCTGTTTTCAGTATTCGCGAAGTTATTAAGGTGTCATTTCTGTTACTTCTGCTGCTGTTACTGGTATGTCTGTAATTTTTTTTCTCTTGACTAAACAACAGTCACTCCCAGCAGTCACTTTATAAACAATGCATATTTAGAGCAAGCATAAAGAAAGTATGTGTTTAGAAGTAGACAGTAATTCTGCAGTTATGAGCATTCTGTAGCAAACTTGTAAAGCAGTGGTTAGCTGGATTTTGCAGTACTTAATAGAAGAAATCCAAACTCTGTTCTGTTAGTTACTTGTACGTTCACAAACTAGCTTTGAGCTATAGCAGGCTTTCAAATTCATCACATGGGATAAAGTTAGAAACTTTCCCATCATGATGTGAATCATTCTTGAATTTCTCCTACCTCACAGTTAATTTATAGAGGTGTTCTCATACTTGTTGCTTCCATGGTGCAATTCTATGATGCAGTGTAATAATCAAAGTCCACCTCTTGTTGTGCGTAAACATCATTAGTTCCTAGGAATATTCCAGTGCTTGGGATGAGATTTAATGGTTTGTCTGTTACAAGGAACTGACTAGATAAGCTGTTCTGAAACAGCCCCATGTGAACTTAAAGTTTCACAATAAATCATTCTCAAACAATAACATAGGCAGGCTTTTTGAGGGTGGTTAGTTGTTTGGAAGCATATTTTAGCCAGTGTCATCACGTACACAAACCACACAAGCTCATAGTGCTTGCAGAGGAATTTATGAAACCAGATAATTCCTTCTGAGATCCATGAAATATTCTGCTTTTTCATTAAGATGATAAATACAATAACTGTAGAGATCCTATGCATTTCATAGGTGTTAACTTGATGCCGTTCTTAGCAACTTGGAGACAGTGTTTTGTGCTTTTTTTCAAAGCACACTAAGCCCAGCCTACAAATCCATGCCAAGGTGTTTTAGTTGTCTGGCTGCTTCAAGTTGTGTTCTGAGTTAATGGCAAACTTGTTTTGCTGCTTGTTGCAGTTCACTTGCATGAATAATAAAATTGAGTGGTTTGTTTTCTGTTTTGTTTTTGTTTTTTCTGGAGTATTATTTGGGAAGGGTGGTGTAGCTGAGCTGTTTACAAAACAGTTGTGCTTTATTGGAAGTCACAAAGTAGTTCAATACTTAGTTAACTGTTTCTCTGACAATCAGGCTATCCCTCCTTTCCAGAAGCAAATGAAGGATATTCTTCCTGGATAATCCACTTTTTAAAAGTTGCTGGAAGCTGTAGAATAAGAATTTCTATAACAGGCAAGGGTTTCATGCTACTTCACAAGACCAAGTATTTCATAAGAGGCTTCCAGTTATTGGAAGAAAATCATACCTTTGGAAGGTGTTATCACATAAAGAATGAACTTTCTGATCACAGTTGTTTCTTGGGTCCAGGTGTGCTTTGTGTAGTGTCCTGTGTAACACAGTTTTGAACAACCTTGATGGCCATCATAGTTTTAACTCAAATTAAAGTTAGCGATAAATGGCTAGGCAGCAAGCCTAAGGCTGATACGTAGTCTGCAAAAACTGCTTTCTTAAAAATGTTGTACATAAAAAGTCAATTCGTTGTGGTCTTCTAGACTTTTAGTGCAGATTCTCTGAGTATTAGGAATAGTCAGGTATCTGAACACCTTGCAATTATCAGCCACTTCCAAATAGGAGACTGTTACTATTGTTTTTCTTGTGTGTTTTGAGGGAAGGGAGATTGGGATGATGATTTCCAAGTCATACAAGCAATACTAGAATCTCATAGATGAGTGTCATATTTAGGTCTGCTTTGCCTAGTTGTGTACATTAATCAAAGTTGTTAAAGGTTGTGGTGAATAGGACATTTGAAAAATGCTGTATTTGGGTGAGAGGAAACTAAGATTTATTTTTTTTTAATTTGGATACTCATGAGAAAACTTAATTTCTGTGATTTGCAACTGAAGGGGGGAAAATGCTGCAAAGCTATCTTTCCAGTATTGCCTTAAAATACTCTTATTAAGGTTGAGTTTTGTCTTACTACTTTTTTGTAACTACTGATAGACGTCTGATCAGCATTACCAGATTATCAGATCAGGGTTGACATCCGATCAGAAGGGTCTAGATAACCTCCAGAGGTTCCTTTCATCTGCATTTAGAATCATAGTCATTTAGTTGCTCAGTGTTAGGGCCAGTTCTGTTTAACATATTTATCAATGACCTGGATGAGGGGATTGAGTGCACCCTCAGTAAGTCTGCAAATGACCCCAAACTGGGCAGAAGTGTTTATCTGCTTGAGGGTAGGAAGTCTCTACAGAGGGACCTGGACAAGCTGAATCAAAGGGCTGTGGCTAACTGTATGAGCTTCAACAAGGCCAAGTGCCAGGTCCTGCACTTGGGTCATAACAACCCCATGAAACTCTACAGCCTGGGGGAAGAGTGGCTGGAGAGAAGCCCAGCAGAGAGGGACCTGGGAATACTGGTTGGCAATCAATTGAACATGAGCCAGCAGTGTGCCCAGGTGGCTCGGAAGACCAACTGCATCCTGCCCTGTATCAGGAATAGTGTGGCCAGCAGGGCTAGGGATGTAATTCTCCCTTTGTATTCAGCACTGGTGAGGCCTCACCTTGAGTACTGTGTACAGTTCTGGGCCCCTCACTTCAAGAAGGATATTGAGGTACTAGAGCGGGTCCAGAGGAGAGCAAGGAGGCTGGTGAAGGGACTAGAAGGAAAGTCTTGTAATGAGAGGCTAAGGGAGCTGAGGTGGTTTAGTCTGGCGAAGAGACTCAAGGGGGGACCTTATCACTCTTTACAACTACCTGAAGGAAGGTTGTAGTCAGGTGAGGGTCAGGCTCTTCTCTCAGGTAACAAGTGACAAGACGAGAGGGCATGGCCTGAAGCTGCACCAGGGGAGGTTTAGGCTGGATGTTAGAAAGCACTTTTTCATGGAGAGGGTGATCAGGCATTGGAATGGACTGCCCAGGGAGGTGGTGGAGTCACCATCCCTGAAGGTGTTTAAGGAAAGGCTGGATGTGGCCCTTAGTGCCGTGGTCTAGCCGATGTGGTAGTGTTAGGTCATAGGCTGGACTTGGTGGTCTCGGAGGTCTTTTCCAGCCTCAATAATTCTGTGATTCTGTGATGAGTGGCTGAGGAGCTGCTTGGCAGAGAGGGATCTGGGGGTACTGGTCAACAGCCGACTGAACATGAGCCAGCAGTGTGCCCAGGTGGCCAGGATGCCCAATGGCATCCTGCCCTGTATCAGAAATAGCATGGCCAGCAGGACCACGGAAGTGATCCTTCCCCTGTACTTGGCACTGGTGAGGCTGCACTTTGAATTTATTCTATGAATCTATTTCTGAACGGGTGATGAAGTGTTAAATGAACCAGAAATAATACTCTGAGGTATTAACCATGTTTTTTCCTGCAGCCGTGCTATAGTATTAACTTTAAAATCAAATAAATAAAACTAAACCTGAAAACAAACACAATCAACCAACCAGAAAACCCAAGGTGAAACCAAGCCCAACTGAGGAGTAGAGGAAATTAAACTGTTATAAAAATACCACCCCCCTCTTTTTTTTTTTTCAAATCCTGTAAGTTAACTTGTGGTCAAATGGAGATGCAACAGACTGAGTACAGTTTGTATAATTCTGGATCTGTCGTCTTAGTCTAAGCAGTACTCAATGGTTTTGCAGCCAGTATGTTGTTTAATTTTATGTAGCATGCATTTACAATTCAATTCTAGAAAAGTATTTCTTGAGTTAATTCTGGATGAAGATTTTGTGCAAGGTACTCTAAGAAGCCTATGTAATTCAAACAAGATCTGTGAGGGACAGTGGACATTATCACTTGCTCTCTATTAATGTTGTCCTTTTCTTAAAGGCAGTAAAGCGAGGAATAAAAGGACTTGGTCAGTTATGCCTGCTAAGTACATTTGCTGGGAATGTTTATAGTCTGTATTTGAAAATCTATGCTTAAATACCTGACCTCTAGAAATGTAAGGAAGAAATTCAAAGAAACCAGCTGACCTTTGTGAAATTTAAGGGAGAGAGCTGGAGTACTGTTGAAGCTTTCACCTCTCTGGCATGTTGTTAACTTGCAGCAACTGCATTTCAGTCTAGTTTATGAACAGGTGGGTCAAACATGAATATAAGGTTCAGCTGTCTCTTGTTTCATACCCTATTGCTTTTTACCCATAGAAGGTTAGATATACCTTGAAGAAATTGTTTTTTGGCAGTTTTGCCTACAGTTTCCAATTAAAGAAATGCTTGCAAATGTAGCTTTTGAGGCTAGTGAACAAAGCATTTGTTGAATACCTGAGACTTATTAAATTGACTAAGATTTACTGTGAAGTTCTCTGAAATTTTGAGGCAGCTGAGTCATACTGTTGGCTGTACTTTACGACCCTCTTCTAAGGCAAAGAAGTATAGAGAAATGTCCCTTGGGTGTTTACTCTCAAAGTCCAAACAGAAAAGAAAGAAAACTGGAAGACTGCCTCCTAGATAGTGCATGTCAAAAAGCTGTTTGTCATTGAGAATTAACTGGTTTTGTTATTTCCATACTAATTAGTCAGTCTTTTGCCAATACTTAATGTGTCAGTTAGTGGTGATGAATGACTCTTGCCCAGTGTGTTCCAAGACTGTTCTTGATTTTTAACTCTTGCTGTTGACTTGGGTCATGGTCCTTCCAGAAGCATGGATCTTCTGCTGAGATGACATTTGTTGTCCTGGAGAAGTATCTTAAACTGTCAGCTGTTCAGCTGTGGGTCCTTGCAGAAGATGCTAAATCTGTGAGCAAAGAATTACTCCTTGTTGGAACCTTATTCCTTCTTGTAGCTATTGGCCGTCCACAAAGAAACAAGTCCGTGAACATCTTCAAAATGCAAGACGTCTTGAAGAAAATATTCAAGATTCAGCATTTCATCTGAGACTAAGCAATGATAAGCAGGAATACCTACCTGTTCTGTGATCTGAATCTAATGGAAGAACATTTTCTGTACCTTGGGATTTTGACTTGCTAGAAAAGCGAAGTGACTGATCTCTGTGAATATGTAGGCAGACTAAATGCTAAACGCTTGAAAACATAAGCACAAAAAAGTAAGAATGAGCAGAAAGTAAAGACTGGTTTACCATGCAAACTCAAATTTGTTGAGTTTCTAAAACTCAACAAATTTGCTTTGTGCGGTGAGATGTGTCATTATCCAACTTCAGTACTTGTGCCATTAAGTTATCTTTCATTAAGGCTGGAAAACACTAGCGTGACTCTTGACTACAGGCATAGTTTTAATAGTGCTAGCATAAGGAGAAGTTTCTCGATAGAACTAGCTTCCTCTGGGAAAAGGGAAGTAATTCCATTCCAAGTACTCTAAAATATGCTTGTTGTGGTCATTAAACTGCTTGGATTATAAAACATACTGCTTATTCTTCATTTTTGTATTTATGTTCCCAGCTCTTAACAATCGGCAAATGTTGTGACTGGATTATAAAAGTGGAAGTGATACTAATAAAACTGCTCTTCTGCCTTCTGAAGAGTTTATGTAGATATTGAACAACCAGTTCTACTTACCAGTTTATCAAGGCAGTCTCCAGTGGTGATAGGAAAGTGATTAATGTATTGTATTTTTATCTCTGAAATAACCTTCAATTTTGATGTTAAGTACTGTAGAAGAGCACTTGTCCTGAGAAAACCTCTAGTGTCTAAGTGAAAGAGCTAATTTTTAGGTAACATCCAGAAATCCTGAATAGTCTTGATTGTGGTGTATAATTGAGGATGTGTCCAAATACGGTGCCTGAGAGTGCTACTTCTAGCCTAGCAAGTTTGTGACAAAGATTGGTTTGTAATAAATTGTTTGTATTTTGGAGTAAAATAGTAATATGTGAAATTGAAATGCTGTCATTGTAGATGATAAACTTAAGCAGTTGTATGAATTCTTTTGGTAAGTGGTCGCTAGCTAAAAGAAAGCACTTAAAGTTGATTTTAATTGAGAAGATCAACTTTAACTATTTTTCTCATGTTTAACTGCTTACTGAAGTTGTGGTTAGTAAAATTCTAATAACTTGTTTTTCTCCACAACTTGCTCTGAAATGGAGGATAAAGCACTGATGTCATTATCACTGCTCAGCAGGACTCCCTTGATCTTGGATACCTCCAGCTTGGGACGTTCTGA
>NW_010178792.1:6684-24042 GCF_000695765.1 Mesitornis unicolor
GGAGATAAAGGATGAAAACAGAAGCCAATGAGCAACAAAACAGGAGAACTGATACATGAAGAAAAGGATAGCAAAACCTGTTCCTGTGGAAACTGTTCTTAACTGTGTTGTCAAGTTACTTTGCTATCCAACTCTTCTTTTGCCACCTCTTTTCCAAGCATTTCACTGTACATCGGCAGATAGGATAGTATCACAAGCAACTGAAAGGAGATACAAGAAGTGTAACCATTATTACAGCTTCTATTCTCTTGCTGTCCTGGTATGTGAGCAGGTTATTTATTTAAACAACAACATCAAAAGACTATTTGCACCCTTCCCTAATTAGTGCTTTTTATGGGTTGAAATTAAATCCAAAGCACAAAAGCTTTTGTGGCCTTCTGTTCTATCTGAGAGTTAAACTTCACCAGGCTGAAAACTCCTTTCAGTTTTTCTTGAATATACACAGCTACAAAAACATTTAACTGTTTCCACAGAACCATGTATTAAAAATACTTCCTTGTTTGTGCAGATGTGTAAAGTTCTCTTAATAGCAGTGACTGACTACTGCCAGTATCTTTCTGCCTTTTTTAAAAATAAAGTTCTTCCTCTTAAATATATCCGTCTTACAGAGCTCTGTTTGTAGTAGTAGGTAGCATGTGTCTTATTCTCAGTGTTTAATCTGGATATGAAAGTGACTTTCCAAGCTGGGAAGTTGAGAAGTCTTTAAACTGTTGTGGAGAAGTTGCTGGTGTTCAGTGTTTAAATACCTATGAGTTTATGTCACTTTCTTCTTTGGAAAGCTCATGTTAATTGCTAACATTATCTACTCAAGCAAATATTAGCAGTTTCTTTCAGATTTTTAGTAAACACAAATTACTGGTACCCTGACATCATTAGAGAAACAGTTTGGGTAAGAGCCTGAAATACGGGAAAATGAGTTGCACTGACAACAAGCTCAATGTCTTAGTAGCCCCACGCTTGAAATCATCTTTCGTGTTTGCACAACATAGGGTTTGCAAAGCAGATGCTTCTAAGAGATATGTACAGAAATGATAAACATGTGATTAAACACGCTAAAGGACCATTTGTTACAGTTTACAGTAACTGTTTTTATACTTCAGGCTGAAGCATGCAGTACTTAATGACATACGTAGTCACTATGAATCATGTTTGTTCGCACTTCTCAAAGACAAACGCAGATATGTTAGTGTCTTGAGTCATGGTTGTTGCTTTGGCATTCAACCTGTAAATGCAGAGAACAGTCCTATTCAACCAGGGTCAACAGCTGGAACAAGAATAAACTTATATTCCTTAAAGTTTCAGAGAAACTTTGGTTTCTTTGTAACTTATATAAAGCAGTCCAATGTGCTTACAAAATCACATTCAGTACTGATCAGTTGTCAGTATTGTCACATAGAAGGCCCAGTTTTCTGAACCACTTAGGTGCAGTTACCCTTAAGTGATCTGCTTGGCCTTTAGGTAGGTGAAGCCCAATGGAAGCATTCAGTGATACTAAAAGCTTTGCAGTTGGGTAGTACTCACTGTGCCACATGCACTTGGTGTGTGGGGTAAGCAGGACAGTCCCAGTCTGCTGCTATAGTAAATAAAGGTCTGTTGATAATATTTTATCTTTATATTGGTGCTTACTTTCAGCAGGGTTATCATCAGCTGCTAAATAAATAGTTAATCACCATTGACTCTATCACAAACAAGTCTTCTAGGGAGTAGTGCTTCATTATTTGTAACTGACTCTTGCAAAGCCATAGTATTTTCCTGGGCAGGGTTTGCAAAAAAACCTGAATTTGTTTGCCTGCTATCTTGTTTCATGTGTCTCTTTGTATAGTATAGCTTGCTAAGAACTATTAGTTTCAGTTATTTATAGGGCTGCAGAATTGAAATTTTTCATTAAGGTGACTGTGGCTTTGTGTTAATTCTGTCACAGTCTTCCTTCTCAACAAATCCTTTCAAAAATGGAGTAAATAAATACCTTAGTGGAGAATGTGTTGTTTTGGTTTTTTTCAGTTTAGGAGTTCAAACAAAGAAAAAAAAAATCCCCATACTTCCATGGCTTTTGCTGAGGCATGTGGCTACTTAGAGTTGCTCTATCCAAAGTGAAGTTACATCCCATCCTCTGTTTGCTAGGAAATAAAATGTTACTGATTTTTGCTAACTGAATCACCAAGTCTGTGCAGACTAAACCCATACTTCTATAAATGCTCTTTGGCTACAGAAATCACTTCAAATAGAGTAAGTGGAAAGCTAATTTATATTTGGATTATGGAACAGAAACTCTTGTTTTCCAGTTTGGTGTTCAGTGCTTAATATTTCTTGTGGTTTAACCCCAGCTGTCAATGAAGCACCACAGAACTACTCATTCCCTCTCTGTCTTGGTGGTGGGTTGGGGAGGAGAATCAGAAGAACAAAACTGAGAAAACTTGTGGCTTGAGATAAAAACAGCTTCATGGGACAGATAATTAATTAATAAACAGAAGTGAGCCTAATCTCAGTTACATTTCCTTATGAAAACACATTTCTCCCTGTGCCTCCTATCCAGAGGAGCTGGTGAGGTGAATGTTGTAGACTGAAGCCTCTTGATGCTGTTGTTTGGGGTAGAGAGGCAGGTGTAGCAGTGAGTGCTGCAGACCCTCCAGTGTTTTATTGTAGTTCCTTCCCTGCCCTTCTAGGTATGGATGGTGGGAGAGGGAAGCTTTTTTCTCTTTTGATACAAGTAGAGGTTTATCTTGCTGCAGCAGAGTGTTACTTCTGAAAGGCAGGGTGACGTGCCTGTGGCGATCAGCACCAGGAAAGACCCCATGTCTTGAGTTACAGCTCTGCTACACTGTTGCTCATGGTGGGTGAAGATTCAGAGCAGAGTGAAGAACACCTGGATTCACTCCGCTCTGGCTGCTTGTCCTTGTCTGTGTGCCAGCACTTCCTGTTTTTAAAGATCCTGTTTACTGTCTGCAGTCCAAATATCCCAGGAAGGTAGGAGGATGGGAAGAAATATGAAAAGAAAAGTAAACATTATTTAAGGTGGAGCTTTACCTTTTTTATATATATATTTAACATTTGTTACCTATGTAATCTAGTTTCATGAAAGACATTTTAGAGTAATCTTTTGAGGTTTTTTCACAAAAGCAGAACATCTCTGCATGTGAAACCTGACATTGAAGCCCTTAGTATTTGTAACAAGGAGCAGAATATGGTTTGTGGTGTGCTTTTACTTCATGTTCTTTCTGATGCTCACATTAAAAAAGTCTTTCACCCATATAAAACAGGGCATTAAAGAAAAATGTGTAATCAGAGGAAAACCTTATTTCCATTGGTACAAAATGGCATGTTGCTCTGATTTTGTTACCAAACTTTAAGGCTCTTGATGTAAAGAGCTTGAAAGAATTTGAGTGCTGCTCACTGAGCTGAAGAGTGCACACCTTGCTGTGGAGGAACAGCTCCACCCAGAACGCAGCCCGGGGGGGGCATAATTCTCATCCTGCTATATGGCAAGCCAAGCTAATCTTTGAAATAACGAGGAAGCAGATATGTGAAGTGAAGATGCATTGCTTTTCTCATTCTTTGTTGTGCCTTATGACTACTAGTCGTCTATAGCAAAATCCTTTCCTTTGAGGTGAAGCTAGAAATGGAATTACTGAATGATTTTGGACTAAAAAGGAACATTTAATTCCAGGCTTTCCTTTGTTTAATGAAGAGAAAAAAAATCTGCCTTTAACTGGAAGAAAATGTTCTAGGACAGACATTCTGCTCTTGGGATGTCATGAGATCCCTAGGGAAAAAGCACAATTGTAGGGGGAGTTGTAGAGGTCACCAGCAACTCGCAAATGTTTCTTTCTCGTGATCCTGTTTTCATGGCTCCCAGACAGTGAGCAAAGCTATAAACAATATGCCTGCATGGATGGAGGAAGGGTGAGCAAGGGGATTGGAAAATAAGAATTACCAAAGGTCTTTTGGTTTTCTTGGGGGGTAAAACAGACTCCAGCAATAGCAAAACTTCTTGAACTGTTCATCTTGGGTTTGTTTCAGTTGCTTAATCCTGTATTTTTTCAGTAACAGATAATGTATTGTATACAATGTAGATATAACCTCTTGGACAGTACTTTGTAGGGAGTTTTGGGTTTTTTTGAGGATGACCTCACTATTAATTTTGTTCATGGGATCTGAAAGTCACTACAACCAGAATTCAAGAATATTATATTCTGGAACAAAGAAAAAGCTGCATGAAAGAAAGCATTAAAGAAAACAGTTTTGAAACATAGTCATTCCATGTTCTTATAACTTACTAAGCTGAAACTTCTTTTCACTAATTTCCAGTGAGATTTTACATTCACAGGAAAGAATGTAGTAAAATTCTACAGATAATACCAGTAATGTTAGTTTTTTAGCTCTGTCTAGAACAGGGCAGAGGTACTCGGCACTGTTTTTTGCATGGGGGAAGAAGTAGATAACTACATATAAAATGGGTAGTATTTGGAAATACTCGCCTGTTTCAGAAGGAAACAAAATGTTAAGTGTGTTTTTGCCAGGGTTAAATCCTCCTGTTTGTTTGTGTCCCTGGAGGTGCTGGTTTCGTTCAGATAAGCAATTCTGTGTATCTGCACCTCTTCTCTGAAATAATGAAGATAAAAGTAATATGTAAGGAATATGAAGACATAACTGCAATGCAACAATCTCCATTCTAAACAAATCAATATTGCTGCTGTTTAGATCTGCGTGTAATGATGTTTTCAGAGAAGACAATTCCAGACATCTTTGTTGCAGTCTTCCTGGATTTTGGAAAAACGCCAGCTTGGCAAGCAGAAAGAACAAAAGGACAGAACTGAAAGTATCTGCTCTGGGGCAGTCTTACTGTCACCACACTGCAGGTTTGGACAGCAGCAAAATCTGACAGGCAACTCTGCACAGTTTTCTTCATGGTGAGTTTTGGAGTACCTGATGTGAGGAGTATACAGCATTTTGGTCTTAAGGAAGTTTGAAATGGACAAAATGTAATGTAGGCTGTGCATCCTGAAAGATGTTACTCTTGTCCTAGGATTTTTTTTAATTCCTCCTTCCCCCATAAATTTTGTTTCAAGGATTCCACAGAAATTTTAAAAAGCTTATTTGGGGGCATGTAGTTGATATTTCTGTCAGCTTGATAGAGAATCAAGAAAATCATATAACCTACACAAAAATGTGCAGCAAACTGGAATCTGTAAACATAGTTGTATTGTTAAGTGAAGACTTTTTCTTAAGGCAATGCTCAGTGTCTAGAGGAAACTTTTACCTGAAAAAGGAATCACATCTAGGCACAAATCCTAATGAGTGACTCTTTGATATCAAAGATACTGCAAATTATTATAAAACATTGCTATGTCTTGTCTGTGAAAGCAATGTAATGGGATTTGTCTTGTGACTGGAAAAACTGATGGTGGTTTACTGAATGACTAGTTTCAAATATGGACTGATAAAATTGAGTGTTTAGTCTATCCTTTTGAATTTATTTTGAAACTCTAGCTGATGTTTATGGCAATGCGAAAATATTCAGTTCTCTCTCTCACTGGAGTGAGTACCTCTTTGCATAAGCATCCCATACTTTATACATTTAATACGGTATTGCAGCACAGTACACTTCTGCTTCTTGCTTCCTTCTACACTTGCTGGATTTCTTGCAAGTTAATATGTCATAAATGGAAGAATTTACATCTTGCAGAGCCTGAAGAGTAACTGTAGATACTTGTGCTGATGCCAGACAGACTTTCAAATAAGTCTCCTAAGGTGAACAACTTCCCCGCCTCCCCCCCCCCAAACTGGCTTGCAAAATGGGTCTTCATCTGCCTTAAGACATAGGTGTTAATGTTACATGGAGCTCCTCTCTTTGGAGAACGTGCCCACAGATAATTCATAAAAAATTATACTTTTTGGTTTTTGTATACATGTACAGGTTGCCAAATATTTATTTCTGTGGAGTTGTTAGAATGTTTGTGAGTAATCTCTAGACGGTGGAAATCAATTTGCTTTGTCTAAGCTGTAAACAGATAATCTGTAAAAATGAGTGTTCCCTTAGCAAGGAAGGGTTCTCCACACTTTCTGACAGAAGAGCTCCTGGAAAGTCATTTCTCCTTTGCTTGTTTCTGTAATGTAGTTTACATTCCTACTGAAGCATAACAGTCCTTCCTTTAAGCAAGACAGATAAAACTTAGATCAGTGACAGTCCTCTCTGGGATTTTTCTGGCAGAATGTTAATGTACAAAAATCAAGGCAGAAAAAATACTGCCAGGGTGTCCTGCTGAGCTGTAGATGCACAGGGCTTTAATGTGTTAGTGTGTGGTGAAAACAGCTGCAGTAGCCTCAGCTGTCTTTAAGGAAAATGCCTGTGGGTTTTGGACAATTCTTACTGAATGTCTTCCTCGCTGAGCTCTGTTCCTCAAAGGGAAGGAATTATTTTCAGAAGCAGCAGTGAACTTCGTGATGGTCTCATGTAAACCTTTTCAGACTTAATGTATTTGTATGTTAACAAGAACGTATTTGTATGCCTCATCAAGAAGGCATTAGGAAATAATTGTAGGCTGTAACTTGTAATAAAATATTCCATCAAAGGAAATTGAGATAACCGTGCTGCTGTAGTTCTGCACAATTTAGTGCTGTGAGGTGATAGAACTGTCATGGTTTACCAAACCCAAATTTTTTAAACTTGGAATCCCTTTTTCTAAATGATGTAGTTGTTTGACTATGGGATTTTCTATCCTATGAGAAACTAAATTATATAAATTCACATTAGTATGGTAAGTGTATCTGGAAGCAAATAGGAATCCATATTTTGGGAGGTATGTTGTTTAATTTCGCTCATTCTTCCTCCATGTGTATCTATTATTTTTGAATGGAGTTTCAAAATTTGATCACTTCTAGGTTGGGTGCTCTGCAAGGTTTATGATGAAGAACGGGCTGGATGGATCAGAAAGGCTGTAATGAGTTGAAAATAATGTGATTTGATCAGTGGGTGTCTTGGAGTTTGGCCTTTCTGACCATCTGTGGTATTCCAAAGCTTTTGGCAGGGGAAAAAAGTTTAAGATGTATTTGGAAAGTCAGGGATTGCAGGTGTGATGTAGTGTTCATTTGAAGTGTTTGCACGTACCCTTAGTTGGATTTAAATAACATCCCTAGGATTCTCTTAAAATTATAGTCCTTTTACTGTCGAAGAACATAATTTATTCTCTTTATTCCAGGCAGCCTTCCAGATTTGAAAGTGTAGACAGAAACACAAGCTGCCAACTGTACTTCAAAACTGTTTCTGTTTACATTTTTGCTTTCCAAATCCAAACCCTGGAGGCGTGCTTACATGTGCAAGTAAAATGAGTGTGCTCACAGAATGACTACACGCACTGTTCCAGCACATGTCTTTATCTCAGTTTAAAACAAAAGCTGCTGGTTTGGTGCAGTTTCTCTAAAAAGTGTAGATTTGGGGGCATCCCTTTTGGACCATTTGCAGGTCTTTAAAGAAATGGTATGGAGTTGGTGTTTAACATCTGCAATTTTTGAAAAGCCACGGTTGACATTGGCTCGGGGAGCACTGGTGCCAGCATGGTAAGGAATGAGCACACGCGCCTTGGGCGGGGAGAAGATGGGTTCCCACCACCACCAGTTCAGAGGAGCCTCTGCAGGATTGTGGAACTCAACTTAAAAGGATGTTTGAAGTTGTGAATATTTAATGTTATTGTGGCCCGTTTATATTATCACTGTTTGTATGAGTGGACAGAAAAGTTCTTATGACTGCATGTTCGTTTTTACGTTTTTTCATGCCGGTATTTGCCTTAACAATAATGTGTTTCTGCCTCTGCTTGCAATTAAGAAATGTAAATAAGCATATGATTCACCTGCATGAAAAGGGAATCTTGTTCGTGCTTTGCCTGATCAAAAGGATGCTATTTAACCTTCTGTGTATTTTTTTAGCTTTAATCTGAGGACAGTTACTGGTAATTCAGAATTCTCCCTGTTACTCTAAATGGTGTTATTTGGGTTCATTTGTGATGTTTTGTAATTGGTAAGCTTTCCAAGTTTGGCTCTTTAAATACACTGAATGTGCTTTGAACTTTCCATTTCAGCATCCGCTTACTGAGACTTAAGAGCGGTGAGGAAAATAAAATAGCTTCTTTAAGCTCTCTCTAAAATAGAAGTCAGTTGCAAACCCCTTCTAAATATGCATGAGGTGCTAGTGGAAAAGCATTTTTCTAAACCTGTGGTAGTACTTTAGTACTTTTTAAAATATTTTAAAAGCCCTAACTACAAAGGAAGGATAAAAAAAGACAATCCTAATGCTACTCAGAGTTGCTTAGGAAGGAATGGATTTGGGAAAACAACGTTTTCGTTCTAATGCTCCTTTTTAAGAACTGAAGTGTGGAAAAGGCAGGTACTGGATGTACTTGGAAGAAAACTTTTCAGAAAATAAGTACCAAGGCATAGAAGTGCAGAAACCACTGTAATGATTTTTTTTACATATAGATATTTTAAATATATTTATAATTTTATATATATTTGTATGTGCGTAAAATTTATAAATATCTATACATGTATATTAAGCAAAGGGAAAGCATAGCAGTCAGCTGGAGCTTTAAAAAAGCTGATGAAACAGAAGAGGTGTGAAGCAGTTGGTTTAGGTTTTGCCCTCCTTTCTGTAATTAAGAAACTAAGATAGAGGAGCAGCCCGAAGAGGGTTTTTGACTTAAAAGGAGACTAAGAATAGCTTTCGAGTAGTTACCCTCGCCCTGTGCCGTCAGGACGCTTGGTTGACGGAGAAGGCATGATGGATGATGGACTGCTCTTTAGGTGTCTGTTGATATCACCCTCTCTTATAATGTAGATGCTGAAGTTAATGAAATTGTGGGCTAAGCGTAAGTAATGCACTCTTCGAGATTTGCATAATGTACAGTGGCCTTTCCAGTGACTTGCTGTTCCGCAGTGAGTTCAGGGAAAACGTCTCGCTGCTTTGTGACAGTCGGAAAAGCAACTTATTAGAACTTATTAGAAAAGCAATAGAAAATATTACGCCACTATGTAAACATGTGCTCAGTTTGGACTTTGAATGTGGTGTGCAGATACGATTGTGTCCCCCCTACATTGCAAAAAGGGTATGGTAAATGTGGAAGAGATACAGAGAAGGTAACAAGGATTAACGAAAATATAGAATTACTTTTGGGCAGAGAAGGAGTGAATAATCTGGGACTGTTATGGAAGTGGAAAGGACTTGATGTGTATCTGTAAAATTAAGAGCAGTGAATGCAAGGATAAGGAACTTTGTTTCATTACAAGAAATTTAAGGTATCAGGTGAAAGTAGCAGGCATCAGAACAAAGAACAGCAGATTTTTGCAGCGTGGAATGTTCTTTGCTCTTGTCGCAGGATGCCAACATTTTGTGTGTGAAAACTTTCTGGACAAAATAGTTCTTGATGGATTTCTTTCATAAATACATAAACGTTGCCCCTGGCTAAGGAAATTAAAAATAGGTAGTGATTAGGAGAGTTTATTGATGAAATATCACTGTGTGCCTGCCTAGTTCTTCTGCTCTTTGTTTGGCATCTGTTCATGGCTGCTGGGCTAGGAGACATCTCTGCTCTGCCCAGATGCAGTTTTTCGTGTGCCTTCTCTAAGCTGGCATAAGGCAACGCTGCTGGTGGGGACACGCATTGCCCTCCTTTCCTTTGCCTTGGCAGAGACATTCATGAGGCTGCCAGAGGGAACCACAACAGGGAACTGATCCGAAATAAACCAAGTCCAAGCAAAAAATGTTAATGGAGCTCAGTGCTTCTGTCTCATTCATGGAAAAAAGTGGTGGTTGCTGGTGTAAGTAGCTTATACTGATCTAAAAGAGCTAAGGCCGAGTTTTGTGTGTACATGGATTCTTAAAATCAAGTTTAGAAGTTTTAGTAAATACCTAGAACTATTAAGTTAGTAGTGTTTGAGTATTTAAGAGGTTTGGGATGAGAAAAAGTTAAGAATAAGAAATCAAAGCATTGATTTGGCTAAACAGAGCAGATCTAATGGTTTGTATCTCACCCAAATTATAATATGTTTATCTTTCAAAATTAAAAATGTAAAGAACTGGGTTTGAGATTTACTTAAAACTCCTGTAATAATAATTTGAATGTTTAGATATTTTTATCCTGCATTCTGTTTCAGTGTACTAATCATAAACTATAAACTTCTGGTTTTTTAAGACCATACGTGTATTGATGTTTTTTTGAACTAGTGTGATTCTGCTATTAACTGTTTTATTTTAGTAGATATTTAAATCAAATACAAGTTCCTTAGACGTCGGTTTTATCAAGTCTTTTTCTTTTTTATGAATGTAAAATATAGCCATGAATATTCATCTACAGTTACAAGTGGTGTTTCAACAATTTTATCTGAAATTCCTTGTGATGTTTGTATTTTGAATTAACATTTACATGTCTGATTTTTACTTAGGTTTACTCATACAAATCACTGCTTGAGAAACTTCAAAGTTATCTAAAGACTTAAAAATGCCTCCACGTCCATCATCTGGTGAACTATGGGGCATCCACTTGATGCCACCGAGGATCCTTGTGGAGTGTCTTCTCCCGAATGGAATGATAGTGACTCTGGAATGTCTCCGTGAGGCCACCTTACTGACTATTAAACATGAACTCTTTAAAGAAGCAAGAAAATACCCTCTCTATCAGCTCCTTCAAGATGAATCTTCTTACATTTTTGTAAGTGTTACACAAGAAGCAGAAAGAGAAGAATTTTTTGATGAAACGCGGAGACTTTGTGACCTGCGATTATTTCAGCCTTTTCTAAAAGTCATTGAACCAGTAGGTAACAGAGAAGAAAAGATTCTTAATAGAGAAATAGGTGAGATTTATCTTTATTTAAACATAGCTAATTTGTTTATCTGGCTTCTCCTCTTCAAAATATGAACTAAAGAATAGAAATGGGTTGTGTTTGTCACCTGTATCTGTCAAAGTTTGCATTTCATAACTGTCAGTTGTTGCATCAAATGCCCAAAGATGCTGCTCACAGTAAAGCTGACATTTGTAAACTGCAAATTAAACCTTTTTCTGTTCTGTTTCATTGACATGTGAAGTCTTTGCTTTGTACGTATTTGTAGTTGTACGTGGGTTAGGATATTTTTTGCTTGTCTCTTACTAGCAGGTTCCAGACCAAAGCCTGTTGCTTGTGAAGTCAATCTTAATTTGTTTTGAAGTTTGCAGAATTGTAAATTCTGGATTTAATTACAAATCTTACATCACATTTTTGATAACACACTTTTTAATACTGCTCTGTCTTGCTTAGAAAGTAAATTTCAGAAACCAGGTGTTTTCCCCCACCCTTTCTTTCAAAAAGAGCATGGAGAGGGAAACAAAAACTCCTGAAGTTGGAGTGGCAGAGGGGAGACAAATTGTGATGCTCTGAATCACCTCTGCTTATCATTTTCCATGATCCATTGAGAAAGCACATGGACACTAGCGTATATTTCAGCATCTAGGTTAGATACCTAAATTCAGGCAGTGCAAGCATACTTACTCCGTTTTAGTTGCTAACAGGTGTATGTTGCGGAGGTAGAGACTTGTCAACTGGAAAGACTTGTTCTGGGGTGTTCCTAAGTGTTAAATTATTTAATTGCTATGAATGCATCATAAGTAAACTGTTTTGTAAAGATGAACCTGTTCAAGATGTAGGGAGAACAGTGGTTTTAGCTGACCATGCAATGGGACAGTGGAAAGTTTCAATTTGAACGGTCATGCATAAGTAATTATTTATATATGTAATCTCATTAAGGTAAATGGAATTGCATCTGAGACAGAGGACTTGAGAGAAATGGACTCCTATGACATGACTTCTTGCCAAAGAGCCAAGTTCAGTATCTCTTGGAGTGCTTGTCACTTTTTTAAATAGCGTAGTCCATTTAAAAAAATGGAATAGCTGTCATTGTAAGCGAAGTTGATCATGGTCCTAGCTATCAATAATCCTGCCATGATTGATGATCAGACATCAGTTCCACTGGTCCACTTAGAAAACTTTGTGCTGCCTTCCAAGGAGGTTTATTGGTCCTTTTTCTCCAGGAGGACTGTCAGCTGTGAGAGTGGTGGTGTAAGGCTTCCCGCATCTTCAGTGTCTGTACACCTGTCTTCACCTTTTTTGTGCCTGCCAAGTGCACTTTACTTCAGAATTGAGTTGCTCTTGCAACAATACAGTATAAACAATTACGTATACAAGTAGAAGCCAATGGTTAACTCAAATATGTTTGGTTGTGTTTGTTTAAAGCATGCTATTTCTGTGAGTGATAGAAGGAATTTCTAGCTTTAACTATCAGTTACAATTATTTCCTCATGCTTCTTCAACACTGTAGGTTTTGCTATTGGCATGCCTGTCTGTGAGTTTGACATGGTTAAGGATCCAGAAGTACAAGACTTCAGAAGAAATATTCTTAATGTTTGTAAAGAAGCAGTGGATCTTCGAGATGCCAATGCACCGCATAGTAGAGCATTATACGTCTGTCCTCCAAATGTAGAGTCTTCAGCTGAGCTACCCAAACACATATACAACAAACTAGACAAAGGTAAGAGAAATATTTACAGCAGAAACATAATGGTTTTTTTCAGTGATTGAAATCAAAGAGTCCAGCCGGTAACTTAGGTAAATTACTGTTTTTTGTACCTTATACCATAAGCTATTTAGAATAACTCTTTTGATAGAGTGTAGATTCCAAAGGAAGGCAACACTTACATTTTTGCTATTGTAATAACTAAATCTTGAAATATAACTTAGTATATATATGGGTGATTAAAAATAGCCATTTTTTAATGTGCAGAAACAGCTTGTTGGTGTTGCATTTTCCTTTTCTCTGACATTCAGAAATCTAGAATTAAGTGGTGCTGAATCACTGAGTTATCTTGCAGTCCTCAAACAGTTGCTGCTGTTTTCTTGAAGGCTAAATAATCAGTATTCAGTTAACAAAAATATTCTTGACCTCAAGAGGTAAAAGTTTGAATTTATGCTAGGGTCAAAAATGAACTGAGCTCACGTAGTTCTTTAAAGTTGAAACCCTCTGTCAGTTTGGGCTATGAATCTTGTGTGCATACCTTATTTTTGTTTGTTTTTTGAAACTGTTTTGAAAACGATAGGCTTAACATTATCTTACATTTATTCTAGGGCAAATTATAGTGGTGATATGGGTAATAGTCTCACCAAACAATGACAAGCAGAAATATACCTTAAAAATCAATCATGACTGTGTGCCTGAGCAAGTTATCGCTGAAGCAATTAGGAAGAAAACCCGAAGTATGTTACTGTCATCTGAACAACTGAAACTTTGCGTCTTGGAGTACCAGGGGAAATATATTTTAAAAGTGTGTGGCTGTGATGAATACTTGCTAGAAAAACATCCACTGAGCCAGTATAAGGTGAGTAGCGTAACAGATTTATTTTGAAGTACACTAAAATAATCCAGATTTTTGAGGGAGAAAAGTGATCAATCAAGTGACTGGCTTGCTTTGTCATTAAATTAATTCAAAACGTAGAAAGCAAAAATGTGTCTTTAATTGGCTAATGCATGAGTGTAGTGTGCATATTTGTTGCTATTTGTGCTTCAGAAAAGAGGGAGGGGAGGAAAAAGTAATTTAAACTAGAATTTGTATCACTAGTATAATCTTTTTTCTTTGAATGGTTTTCCTCTAACATTAGTGATAGATCAGTGGTAGGTGCTTTCAGAAACATCCTTGATTTCTGATGCCAAGAGGTGAGTTATACTTGAGTGGGTTTGATCTAATGCAAAAGGAAATTCAGTGGGATGTTAAATTATGCAGCAACCATCGCTACTGCGAATTTTGTCCCTTCCGCCTTTAGGGGCGGAAAAAAAATGTAAACAAACTGTTTGTTTTCCTGTTATTTACATAATAAAATTTATCTTCTTAATGGAGTGATCATCTTCCAGTGCCACACAAATTGTTGTTAAATCTTCCTTGTGGCTGTCTGTCCTTCATTGCCTGGGTTTTGTTAGTGCCGTGAGTGTGAGACAGCTGCTGATGGAAGAGCATCTGAGCAGCCCTCTCTGGAGCAGACAATGTTACCCTGTAGATTTCCTGCCAGACTGCTGCTGCTTCCTCTTGGAGGAATGTATTGTTGTAATAAACACTTCCATTCCTTTGGCTAAAATGGTTGACGGTCTGCTCTCCAGAGGAATGGGAGAGAGAAGGGGGCCGGGAGACCTTGAATAATGGGAAAAGCAGCTCTGTTCTATGGGAGCTGGGGAGCAAGTGCAGGCATACATGAATAATTTTGCACAGTCATCTTGAGATCAAACACTAGACCTATTTGATCTAACGTGGTTTCTTCAGAAGTATCTGAAGCCTTTGCTGTGCCACAAAAGAGCTTGCTAATTACACTCCAGAGCTGGACCTGCCTTAACGCATTGTGTTTTGGTACTGTTGCCAGCCTAAATGCTCTCAGCACTCAGTCCTGCATGGACACCATACAGCCTTACCGCTAGAGCCTGTCAGGATCAGTGCTGAGGGTAAGGTAATACACACAACTGAACCAGAAGTGAGCATGCCTGCCAGTTGTCATGTGCTCTGCCTGTGACTAAAAGTGTCAGTCGCCTGCGCTAGGCGTGCACAGCAAACCAGTACAGCAGCATGCTTTGCAAAAGCACTTCAGCTGCTTCCAGGAGCAGCTCTAATCCAGGAAAAACTCTAATCTGGAAGCAGTCTGCTTTGTGCCACACTGCACCAGACCTAAGGAGCACTACAAGAAACCTGACTTGTCGTTTTGTTGGCTCTATTCTCTATCTTCAGTTTGACCTTCCACTCTTGTAGATGTTGTATCTCAAAACCTGTATGAAGCACTGCTGTGCGATCCTACCCAGCAACATATTTCGACTGTTGGGTGTTATAAATACTGTAAAGGATGTACATAGAAGGACAGCAATAAGCTCTTTGAAGATGCTTTTTACTTTTGTATTTTCCTGAATAATTTTAGGTATAGATTACCAAGAGTGTACACTTTGAAAACACACTGAATTTTGGTTTTGTTTTCTTGCAGTACATAAGAAGCTGTATAATGCTTGGTCGCATGCCCAATCTGATGCTGATGGCTAAGGAAAGCCTGTATACCCAGCTGCCACTGGACACCTTTACAATGCCATCTTATTCCAGGCGTATCTCTACAGCTACACCCTACATGAATGGAGAAGCCACAGCCAAATCGCTTTGGACTATAAATAGTGCTCTCAGAATAAGAATCCTCTGTGCAACCTATGTAAATGTGAACATTAGAGACATTGACAAGGTAAGGCAAATGCTTATGTGGTTTTCAGCAGCATATGGTTTTCCTCCTGAGTTTTCTGTTCTGTGCTTACAGTAAAAAAGAGATATATTTTGACATGTTAGAAAATTAGACCACTTTGTTATTTAAATCTAAATACTCAGTTCTAAAAAATACATCCATGTTTTAGCATCTGAAAACGTGTGTATGCTACTTAAAAAGTATGAGCTGTGGTATTTAGCTAAATGTTCTGCCTGATAGAAGCAGGACTCAGTTTGCATAGTTCAATGAATAGAATATGAAATGGATAGAAGATTCTAATGAATAGAAGAACAAAACTGGTTATCTATTTTATAAATAATTATTATCTTTGCCTTTGAAAAGGGAGGTATGGGGAGATCAAGGAGAAAAGGTAAGTAGGGTTCAGTCCCATTGAAATTGGACTACAAGCCTGGCTCTAGCTGTCTTGGAATTTGTTCAGTCTTTTCTTTCACTATACCTTGGCCCAGTAAGAATTGAGAATAAATTCCAGGTTGTTTTGGGTTGGTTTTATTTTAGTGTTCATTTCAAGTTTATTATTGGGTTTTTTTAAGAAGTAGTTTTGCAATAATTTTCTAGAAGGATACACTTATATGCTTCATACCTTACAGAGCATGAATGAATTTGGGTGGAGGAGTGGTGGGGCTGTTTGATTTTCAGGTTTGTTACTGTTTTTACTTGATGAAAATGAAAGGGTAATGTCTTGTAATCATAGTATATGTTGATAGCAGTGAAAAAAATGTTTATAGTAACATTTCAAAGACAGTACTAATATCAACGTTGTTTTCAGATCTATGTTAGAACAGGTATCTACCATGGAGGGGAACCTTTGTGTGACAATGTGAATACTCAGAGAGTACCTTGTTCTAATCCCAGGTAAGCTGATTACTCGAATGACTATGGTATCTTAAATGATAGCACTGGAGGATTAAAGGTTCAATTTAGCCATTATTCGGGGAGAGCTCCTTGCTGGGAATTCCTTGCCTTAAGTTTTGTAAAAAATATTTTTACATATCTCTGTAATTTATTTCAAACACAAGTATTTTGGCTCACATACAATATTATAGTTTCTTTACTGAACAGATCTGTTTTACCTATACATTGACAGTTGCCTGTGAAACTCCAGTATAATTACTCTTTAATAATGTGAAATCAGCATAGCTCTGGGTGTCTGAGCTCTGTTTTTGACTGTGGATCAATAGCATGTGTTCCAGTTGCAGGCTCAACTTCCAGCATCACTTCCATCATTTCACTTCCAGCATCAGGCAGTGTGATGCAATGTAACCTGTAAATCTGTTTTGGTAGGGTTGCATAGGATGTTCTAAAACAGAACCACTGTGTGAAAGGATGGGTATCATTTGCTGATACGGAAGTGATTGCCAGATCTGGGCTGATGATTTTCAGGAGGTTTGACCTACCATTAATATTATTTGGGAAAATAAATCTCACATTAACTTGAAAAGTGCAGAAGGAAGCTATATATGAGCATATATGAACATATTGAAAGCAGGTATCTAAAAGCTGTTCCTGTAACTTTGACTAAAGAGGTGTGAAATTTCAGCATCTGCTAGGATTAATGCAAAAGTATGTGTTCAGATCTCATTCTTGACTTGCATTTTCCATCTGACTTCATGTCATTATTAATACATTTTTGAAACTATTGTTGTCTGTATATTTTCTATGAATATGATAAGGTTTTATAATTAGAGGGCCTAATATTATATGTAGTTGTTGGAAAATAGCCTCTCCCTCTGAGTTGCCCAAAATACAGCTATATTTGAACTGACAGTTGAATTGTTTCAGAGAGAAAATCTTCTTGGAAAGGTGGTGAAGGGTATGGCTTGAAAACATAGGTATAATCACAGATCTGTATTATATGAAATGAACACATAAGAGAAGTGAATTAAAGTTTATTTGCCAATTTCTTCATTCTTAGAGAAGGGCTTGGACAGTTATTTCTTTGTAAAACAACTTCTAGTAGCTGCAGATGCATTAAAAAATTAATGCTGTCCTTGGAAGCTGCTGCCTCTTCCAACTGAGAAAATTCAGCATGGCAATCTGCTTAGGGAA
>NW_010178792.1:24073-28792 GCF_000695765.1 Mesitornis unicolor
TTTGAAGTTTGTCTTCAAAAGCACAGTTCTACCAACTGAGAGGGAAAGTGAAAACAATATGTACATTCCTGTAGAACAAATTTGTGCTCTTACTACTATAGTAAATAGAGTAATATCTGAGTTAGGAATACTACTTTGGATTTCTGTATTACATTTCTGTGTTATATTCCCATCTTGCAGTTATCTTTTTATTTTCTAGCAGTTCAAATTTAGTTGAGTTCTGAAAGCTATGCCACATTTTTTCGCACTTGGTTTTTTTTTTTCCCTGAAGTGAAAAATATTTCACAAGCTAAACCTTACATTAATGTAGCACATATGCAAATCTAGTATCTTTAGGTTATACCCACACTGACAATTGCAGTCAGTAGGTTTGCAAGAGGGAAAGTGAAGAAACCTATTACTAAGTTTGCAGAATTGAACCTAGCATGACTTTTTAAACAGTGATGGTGCTAGAATGTTAAGCAAGGAAGTTTCGATTTCCAAAAGGAGCAGATGTGGTCAAACGTGTGTAGGAGGACCCTTCTTCAGTAAGAAAGTGTACTCTTTCTGCACATACATAGTTTAGGTAGGAATATAACATACTTTTTAGTATAACTGTTGGTTGAATGCAGTTATCTCCATGCTCTCCTTTAACCTAGTTTTATTCTACTTTTTAAATCTTAGATGGAATGAATGGCTGCTGTATGACATGTACATTCCTGATCTTCCACGTGCTGCTCGGCTCTGCCTCTCTATCTGTTCTGTTAAAGGCCGGAAGGGTGCTAAAGAGGTAAAAAAACCTCAGGGCTTTAATGCACTAACAAACAGAAGCTGCATAAGTGAAGTTTGGGAAGATGCTTGGTAAATGCTGTGCTGGCAATCAGTCAAATGTTTGATTTGAATCTCGTTAAAATAGGGGTTTTTCTTTTCTTGTATCGAATTCAGACTACCACTTTTTTGTGGGCACAAATTAAACAACATGGTAAAAAGCTTATCTGTTCAATGCTGTAAATCATGTCTGTACTGTTGTCAGGCACAAAGATCAGTGTTAGTCTTCTGAGGTACAAGTGCCTTTAAACACAAGTTTCTAAACCAATAAGTTACTTACCTATTTATTTAAAAAGGGCAATAGTTATACTTGAATTTGGAGTTATTTGTGCTGCTTTAGCATTTGATGCCAGATCCCAAATAGTAATTTTTAAGAATCTACATATGGCATCTGATTCTAGCCACTGGCATCATTAAATCTGGGGTTTGAGTGTGTGTCACATGTACTCTATAGGTTTTTTGTCTACATCCAGTTTTACAAATATTACAGAATCATAGAATGGCTTGGGTTGGGAGGGACCTTTAAAGATTGTCCAGTCCAACTCCCCTGCGGGACACCTTTCGCTAGACCAAGTTTCTCAAAGCTCCACTCAACTTGACCTTAAATGTTTCCAATGATGGAGCATTCACAACTTCTCTGGGCAACTTGTTCCAGTGCCTCACCACCCTTATCGTAAAAAATAAAATAAATTTAAGAAAAAAATCTAAACCTATTCTCTTCCAGTTCAAAATGGTTGCCCTTTATCCTGTTGCTATAGGTCTTGGTAAAATGTTTCTATCTGTCAAAAAAACTCACTCTGCATTATCTTGAGTTATACTGATGTGGGGAAGATGTTACCGTGTGTTTGCAAGTGTTTTGATATCATTCTGCAAAATGACTGCCATGACAGTCATTCATAGAAAAAGTATGGTACAGCTCCCACAGCCTGCTTTCATCCAATCTGGGAATGTAACAGCTTGCTCTGGGGTGAAGATGTTATTTCTCCTGACTCACTCTGCAATAATTAATAGATGGCACTGAAAAAGTCATCTTTTAATCTCTTTAAGGAGCACTGCCCATTGGCTTGGGGAAATATAAACTTGTTCGATTACACAGACACTCTCGTATCTGGGAAAATGGCTTTGAATCTTTGGGCAGTACCTCATGGGCTGGAGGATTTGTTGAATCCCATTGGTGTTACCGGATCAAATCCAAACAAGGTAAGTGTTTGCATGCCAGTTTCCTCCTCACGAGTACATTTTCAAAATATGCTCTATTATAATTAGTATCATTCAACAGAAAAAGTAATTTAAATTCCCTTTTTATAGGAAACTCCATGTTTAGAGCTGGAATTTGATTGGTTTAGCAATCCTGTAAAGTTTCCAGATATGTCGGTGATCGAAGAACATGCCAATTGGACTATTTCCCGGGAACTGGGGTTTAACTACAGCTGTGCGGGGCTGGTAAGACAAACTCCCCATCCAAGATTAGCTACTAAAATACGAAAGTATTATTTTACTCAGTATATTGGTAATAAAAAAAAACTTTTGTATGTTTCTTGATTTATGGTAAAAGCAAGAAATCAATTTTTTATTTTGTGTTTAGCAAAGTGAGTAATATATTCATATTGCTTGATGTTATTAATAAGTTGACCTGATGCTTCACTGATCAACCAAAATAACTTAAAGAGAAACAGTCTTACTGTGCAAACTGCTAGGGCCTTTTTGATGTTTTTATGTCGCTAATTCAGATATCTAAACTACTTAGTTTAACTTTTCAGAAGTTGTAATTCTCCTTCAATTATACTCTCTTATTTTGTTGTAATTTCCTGTCTACAGATAGGCTTTCTTCTGTAACATAAATGTGCTTGTAACTCTTTACCTGCTGTTTAATGGGCCATAAGTATTGGGAATTCTAATTGGCATATACCTGAGTGTAGTCCTTTATCTCCTCTCTTCCATGAAGAAAATTTGTGCATTGACAGTTGGCTTTTTGGTGGGGTCTGGAGCTTTCTTAAAAGGACATTTTGGATTATTAAAAGGAGAAAAAAATAAAAGCAGTAAAGCTAAAAATGCTATGTATTTAAAGACAAGGCTCTGAAATTAGTTGGTATGTTGTACATTTTCTTTTGGAGGCTGGTTCAAAGACTTGAGAGTTTCCCCAAAAGAGCTTTGGGGTCTGTGTGAACAAGAGTCTCGGGGTGGAAAGTTTCACTGTGCCAAAAAGTGCGTAGGAGTCAGTAAGCTTCCAGTTTAGGAATTCTGGTGATGTTTGTAACAGTCTCATCTAGACATATCTTGAACAAAGGGTTATATAGGCATTTGATTTCTCTTGATACTCTACAGGAAGTCTATCGTAAAGTGGCATATCTGCTTATGAGCGGCTTATAAATCTCAAACTATAGTCTTTTTTTGCGATAATCCTTACAATACCATAGAAGGTGGTCATGGTTAAATATGGAGAAAGTTTATTTACATCAAACTGTGTATCACTGCTTTGGTCATTCTTCCTCATTATTCGTGCTGCTTTTCATGTTGTCTGCCAAAATCCTCGTACTACTTATCCTTTCTTAAATCATATTTCATTAAATGCCTGGTAAGTTTGAATATTGCTAGTTATCTATTAGTATTGTATTTGTCCTTTGTATCTTTTTAATGTGTGGTATCTGGAAGTATGGAGCTGAACTTTCTATATGCAAGTACTGAGCATATATATAGCTAATGTAATGTTAACTATATTTAGGGAGTTAAAAGGCATTGTGTTGTTACTCATTCAAAAATCAGACACTAGATTACTGTGTAGCATTGGCCATATCTGAAAGAGGGGAAAAAATGCTTGTCTGAAATGGTCAAAATCAGCAAAGCAGTCACTGAGGTATAATTCCTATATAAATATTTTTGTTATGATACAAAGAACATAACTTTTTTGTTTAACCTTGAAATGCATTACGATGAATTTAAAATCAATTAATACATAATTATAAGACATCATTTATAGGTCCATTAATATCTCGAATATGAAAGAATTTTCAAATATTAAATCTAATTTACTGTCCCACAATTCATAGAATTTCAAGTTTTTGGTGTTGACCGCAACAGGATAAATGCATTTTCCTTCTGGGCTTGACCTAAACTATGATCTTTCTGACCCACTATGCAGGTACATTTTATACTTTTTTGACTTTCACTTACTCTTTAGGATTACTCTTTCAGAGTCAAGATAAATATGTACAATTAATCACTTTTTCAATATCAACTATTTGATCTTGCGTCAGGATTAGGGTGATTATAAAGTCATTTATGCATTAACTACCTTACAGAAATGACTCTGGCTTTGCTACTTGCAGTGTATCTGTTACCATAATATTTAACGTGTTCTAGAAATTTTCCTATACCACACAGAGAGCAGTCCTGAATAATTTCCCCACACTTCTAAGTCCAGTCCATGTGCTTCCGCACAGTAATAAAAAAACCCTAAACATGTTGGTGCACTATGATTTCTTACTATCACACTACTAACAGGGCAAGGTAAAAATCCTGTGAGTTGATTTGTCCTGTGTAATGGTAGTTAACCTATCATGAGAACACATACTTTGTTATTAAAAATAAATGTGAAGTAGAGAACTTTCAGACTGAAAGTTGATGTCATCAGTAACCTGATAACTGTTTCTATATTTGTGCATATTCTTAGAAATAACAGCACTTCACCTTTTAAAGGGTGCCTTGATCGCCTACCTGGAAATTTCAGGTTGCTCTTTTCTTCAGCTTTTTTTTTTTCTTCAAGCTAGATGCATTGAAAAGACTTTCTGTAAAAGACATGTTTCTTCTGTTTCGAAGTACTCGTTCAACCAGTTGAAAAATTCCATCAGCAAGACTGGTAGACAAAGCTCAGTTCGTTCGTCTTGTTTAATGTGCTCAGTAGGAATTGCCTAG
>NW_010178792.1:28823-36431 GCF_000695765.1 Mesitornis unicolor
AACAGAAGGTCAGATACTGTGGTGCTGCAGTTTAATTTGATCTTGGAAAAGAGTTGATCTTACTCTTTTCTGGTAGTAGGTATTGTACAGCTGTGTAAATGTGAGTTCACTGTAAAAACCCGTTCAACTTTTTTGGTTTTGAGACACTTTAGCAATAGCTTCATCTTAAGTCTCAAACTTAATACGATTGTATTTTATAGTAAAGGCAATAATAAAAGCTCTTTAAGATTTCTCTTTTTTGCAGTGCAATTGATTCTGTAGGTGAAACCTCAGAAACTGTGTAATTTCGTATTGCTTTGGGAAGAACACATTAAATGAACTAAGACTTGGGAAGTATAGGAGAAAAATTGAACTTGGCACGAGCTGTGAGAAATCAAGTAGTAGTAGTTTCAATACCTCTGCCATTGGTCTAAGCTGGTTCTAATAAATGAAGTCGTAGGTAAAATTAATATCAATGCGTACCAGTTCTATTTTCTGTGTTTTTTGGGGAATATCTTATACTAGTTCTGGTTAATGTATTCCAGTCTTTGTCTTACTCAGGCTTTCCTACAGTGTTCTACCTTTTATTTACCTGGCTTCATCCCCCATATTCTGTGTTTTTAGTTCTGATTCTTTCACTCCTTTCAGCAGCTCTCAGCAATCTCAAACCTGTAGACAGAAATGACCAGTTTCATTTTGTGCTGCATTATGTTCTTCATCAGATGTCCACTGCTGCTATTTCTCCATACAGTTGATATAGTTGAAATGTACTTCTTGTCCCAATAGTGAGTAAAAGCAGTTGTAAAAATCAAAGGCATAGTCTTTAATCTCTCTCTATTTTTAAATTGTAAGTCCTCAGTTGTAAGAAAAGGAAACAACAAGATAGTATTGCATGACATAGACTCTAAGTGTTGCTATGCTGTTAAAATAGTTTCATGTATGTTGTATGACAACAGCAGGAAATGTGTGGAGGGTTAATGGACTGCTTTCTCTCTGCAGAGTAACAGAATAGCTAGAGATAATGAATTAAGAGAAAGTGACAAGGAACAACTGCGAGCCATATGTACACGAGATCCTTTGTCTGAAATCACTGAGCAAGAGAAGGACTTCCTCTGGAGTCACAGGTATTTAAAAACAAAAACCGAATCAAAGAAAAACCCTTGTCTCAGTAAAAGTTCACCCCATTTACTCCAGATTTATCATGATTGTCTTGGCTTTTGCTCCCTTTTCTGTATTCTGTAGTGTTGGGATTAGTGTTTTAGAAAAGGCATTCTGCATTGTATGTCTTGGTTCATAAGCCCATGAAGAAAAGTCAGTTGTTGAATTAGTTGACATTTTCCCTATTACTGCAGTTTTACTTTCATACGTGGATCTTGACACCACATTATGGTATCGACTGGATTCTGCTGACGAAGAAAAAGGTGCAAGACTGAGGAGAAGTAGTATATGATTATCAAAGGAAAAATGATGTTTTGTACATACAACTTTTTTTTTCTCTTTTGCAGACACTATTGTGTAAATATTCCAGAAATTCTGCCCAAATTACTTCTGTCTGTTAAATGGAATTCTAGAGATGAAGTGGCTCAGGTAACATATGGCACTGAATTAGTTTTTAAGTGTTGGAGATCCTTTAAAATATGCTATTTTAAAGAGAACTTCCGGAAGTCAAAAACACGTTCTGTGTGCATGATATGCTGGATGAAATCTTACATGATTCAGATTGACACTATAAATGACTGATCAGTCTGGTCCATAGTTGTTGATTTGTCAACTACACTTTAATGTGAGACTTTGTTTTCATTATTTTTATAGTGGATAAAATAACAGTCAGCTGGCAACTAATACCAAATTACTTCCTGAGAGGGGACTGGCAAGCAAGCAGCTTCTATTCAGATGCAGTTTGTGTCTGACAGTACCTTCCAATGGCTGTGTATTACAGTTTCTTCCTAATCAATGCAAATGTGTAATGTGCTTGGACTTCTTGTTCACAGATGTACTGTTTGGTAAAAGATTGGCCTTCAATCAAGCCAGAGCAAGCAATGGAGCTTTTGGACTGTAATTACCCAGATCCAATGGTGCGAGCTTTTGCAGTTCGGTGTCTAGAGAAGTCCTTGACAGATGACAAACTGTCTCAGTACTTAATCCAGCTAGTACAGGTATGTAACATATTTTGGTGTACTTGATGTCTTGTGTATATTTGATCCTATAAGGCTTAAAATACAACATAAGTTAAGATTATGTGAAAAAGAGGTCATCAGAAGTATCTATTTGGATTGCAGATTATTTAAGAGGAGGAGTTGAAAAGTAGTTTGTTATCTGTAGTGCAGTGATTTTGCTTGTCCATATTACATGCCAAAGTTTTGCAGAGATGCACAACTGTTCTGCCAGCTGGAAGAGGCAGCTATTTCAGCTGTCCTAACATATGGGAAAGTATGAGCAGAAGCATCATCTTAAAATTTTGAGCAAGTTGAGACTAAAATATGTGGTAACAGTAAAGGAAGCATCAGATGGTAAGTTCCTGAAATAAAGGCAGACAGTGCACTGTTAGCAGATATTGTTCAAATCCTAACACATGCAAGTATTAATACCAAGATCAGTCATTCTACAAAATTTAATGTAAAACATAGATTGCTTTTTATTTAACTGCCTTTAATCTGTATATTCTTCATAGAAATAATAACTGCAGCTGATTTTTTTTCTCTTCTTAATTAGGTTCTGAAATATGAACAGTATCTAGATAATCAACTTGTGAGATTTTTACTCAAGAAGGCACTGACCAATCAAAGGATAGGACACTTCTTCTTTTGGCATTTAAAGTAAGCTTAATATCATGTTAAGGGGTGGTGGGATCCCTATTAGCTGTAAACAGTTAGTTGTTCTAAAGGCTTGGCATACTAAATGTCCTTTTTTAGAAAAAAATGCCACTTATATAAAGTTTGTTTTGTATTGGTTAAGACTTTCAATACATAGAATTTGGTAATAGAAGACATCCCTTGCAGTTTCAAAACCTAGTTAATAATAGATACTTGGTCTTGTACTTCTTTTTATGTAATGTTGATTATTCTAAAAATCTGAGTCTTAAGATTTCTGGAAGCCTCCCATATTTTTAGCTGTTTACAACTTTGACAGTTTTCTGCTGCTTGAGTTTTATTTTGTATGCAAGATCCCCCACCAGTCTTTTCCACAATATTTTACAAATACTTGAGGCCTAAAGAAAGCCACCAATTTGACTGAAGATAAGGCTCTAAAAAAATAACTGTTTATACATGCTTATTAAAGACTTTTCTAGAGCTTGATAATCAAAATATCTGTGTTCTTCCTTACTAAGTATAGCATGGGCTGGTGTTGAGAAGGCTGAGCATAAATCAGCCTACAGCATACTGAATTGTAGCTAGTTGTCACTTAAAAATGCTGTTCTCAGATAGTGTGATCAGGCACAGAGAAAGGTTCAATGAATCTTTACTGTGCTTTCAGTTTTCTACTCCCCTTGGTAATCATCAAGGATAATGGAATAAGTTGCCTGATTAATTTGTTTGAGGGGATGTTTTAGGACTGTGCAAAGACTGAGAATAAGTAAGAACAAGGAAACTAGAGGTGTCACAGCCTGGGATTGGCTAAATAAGACAAGGAGAAAAATGAAACAGGTTAGCTTTATTCTCAGCGAAGAAATCTGGAACTTGAATTGAAAGCTCGAGGCTTACTACAGAGTTTCTGGGAAACATGGGTTGTGAATATTGGCAAGGGGTAGAGAAGGACAGGATGGAGCAAGAAGGAATGGGGGAGAAGTGTGTCAGCTCTGTGCTGAATTAGTTGTAAAGAGTACTGAAGCCTGATCAGTCAAAATGAAATGAGTTGTTGGAGGTCAGTGCAAGTTTTTTACCTGAAAAAAAGATCTGTAAGCAGCTCTCAAGAAGGTGTTACAGGTATAGCTTCATTTTTGGCACCTCTAAGTGGTCTTATCTTTAAGCTATAACTGTTCTTCCTCTCTGTGTAGGTCTGAAATGCACAATAAAACTGTAAGTCAGAGGTTTGGTTTACTCCTGGAGTCCTATTGTCGAGCTTGTGGAATGTACCTAAAGCATCTGAGCAGGCAGGTGGAGGCTATGGAGAAGTTGATTAACCTCACTGATATTCTCAAGCAGGAAAAAAAAGATGAGACCCAGAAGGTATTATAAGCTGTCCATGTACCAAAATTGTTGCTGTTGAGTCAAGGAATTACTTAGAACTGTGTTTTATTTGATTAACTAGAAAAGTATTAATACTAACTTGAGCAGGTGGCGTGTTATCCTAGAAGTTATAATATTTTCTGTGTGCATTGCCATTGCCTACCTCTTAAGGCAATAGAACTAAAGGGTATCTATTTGTGTAAGATATGGCTAAACAGAATTGCTTATGTTGAAACTGTTCAAAACCTTGCTTTAAAACCAAAGCTAAAATCTGATCCTTACCTTCATTTACACATAATTAGTGTTCTAAAAACCTGAATGTGATTATTTATCAGGTACAAATGAAGTTTCTTGTCGAACAAATGAGACGGCCAGATTTCATGGATGCTTTACAAGGCTTTATCTCGCCTCTTAATCCTGCACATCAGCTGGGAAATCTTCGGTATTGTCTTCAGTTTTGAAATTTGTCTGGCTATTTAAGTAAATGCTTATAATGTTAACATGTTAAGGTTAAATGTTAACATACTAAATGTTAGTACCTACAATTTGTAGCGGAGTAATTTATAAAGAGTGAAAAAGTTTCAATCTAATGGTTTAACAAATTGGGAAACAACATGACAAGTTAGCTGTTCCTTTACGGTGACAGGAACTGCAGTACCAAAGGAAAATTTACAATATAGCCAGCTCTTCTATTGGGCTTAGCAAGTGATTAACATTGCATTTATTAAGTTTGAAGTTGAAAGTAAAAGTGGTTGGTTGTCAGTTACCCATTTAGTTTGATATTAGTACAGACAGCTTGGAGAAAGCAGGGAGAACTTAGTAGTATTACACAAACATGGTATGAGAATCAAATTGTGCCTATTTCATAGAAACCTTCTCTTTTATAGGCTTGAGGAGTGCAGGATAATGTCATCTGCAAAAAGGCCACTGTGGTTGAACTGGGAAAACCCAGATATTATGTCTGAATTATTATTTCAGAACAATGAGATAATCTTTAAAAATGGAGACGGTAAGGAAAACTAAGTGTAATCCAAAAGCTGCATATCTGTTTATTTTCCTAACCTACTGTTTAGTATTTTTTCTAAGCACATAAAATACATATATTGAAAAAAATAACTTTTAAAAAATCATCTAAGAAAAACATTTTTCTTTTCTAGAAAAATTAAGCATAAATAAGTATTTGTCTGTCATGTACAAATTTTGTACGTTCTAAGATGCTCAGTCTGTTGAGGAAGAACAAGATACTTTTTAATACTTCAGGTTTTTTACTTGAAAATGTCTTCAAGGTATTACAGATGCATAATCTGTAATTCCATTGTCATGTTTTTAGTTTCTGTCTTTAAACAGCTTTGAAAATCGCCACAACAAATTTATATTCATTGTCAATGCTTTTCTCTATTGAGAGATCAAAACCTACACTAAATGATGCAAGCCTCATTTCCTGTAGACATACACTTTTTGGGGGAAAAGTAAAATGAGAGGTAACAAAGTGTTCTAGTG
Organism: Mesitornis unicolor; assembly: GCF_000695765.1. Classification (NCBI taxonomy): domain Eukaryota; kingdom Metazoa; phylum Chordata; class Aves; order Mesitornithiformes; family Mesitornithidae; genus Mesitornis; species Mesitornis unicolor. The sequence continues at coordinate 34,469 of NW_010178792.1, forward strand.
TTACAAAATTTGCAATTTCTATGACTATTCCAGATTTGCGTCAGGACATGCTGACACTTCAGATAATTAGAATTATGGAAAACATCTGGCAAAATCAGGGTCTTGATCTTCGGTAAGCATTAGAGGTCATTCTCAAGCCATACTGTTCTTAATGGGTTTTGCATTGGTTTGTTGTCTGAGATTGCTTCTGTTTTCCCATGGGTAATAAATGAAATGCTATAAATAGGCATGTTTGTACATGTTAGAGTTATTTTTAATTTCTTTTTAATAACCTTCAGTTAGCTAAACTACTGAATTCTGTAAAGGTAAGATCATACTTGAAAAATAGTTAAGTCTCATCAAGTGGGTATGAGGGATCTACATACCAGGAACGGCTACAAGAGCTAACACACACTAGCCACACTCTGGTCTGCTAATGCTATCTGTAGGATTTGCTTTGAACAAGTTGCTAAACTTGCAGCCCTGTTGAGCAATGAGTCTTTGTAGTTGGTATCTTCATTTCAGTATACAAAGTAGGTATTACCCAGTCTGATATGCATGCAGCTTCTCCACCTCTTCTGCAGAATGCTGTTCACTATAAACTCTTCTGCTTCTGGAAGACTGATGCCAGACAGGTTATGCTTCAAAATATGCATTTGTTGTATGGAAGGTTTTTAAGTGGAGATGTAACGGAGCTGCCTCTGCACTGTCAAACCACATATGTTCTTTGCACCCCCAGTTCCTATTTCCTCATCATGTAGATGAAAGGACCTATTGGTCCACATCCTGTCTTACGCATCTGGGCAACTATTTTGTCTCTAGCACTGTAATGAGCAACAGAATTATGGCTTTGTCCAAGAATGGTTTCAGGAGTTACAGTTCACACTTTCCATGTCTTGAAAAGTAGCCAGCTATGGAAACCTGTAAAAATACATCCTCTCCCACCTCTTGCCACCGTTCCTCTTAAAGAGGCAGCATGGAGCTTTACAAGAGAAGTTGAATAGGAATGGTTCAACAGGCTGATTAAAAAAAAAAAAAAGTGTGGGGAAAAAAAAATAGTGAAACACATGCATGCAAGATGAGGCAGCTCATGGACTTTGAATCTTGAGCAAGCTACAGATTATGGTAGTGGACAAAAAAGAAAGTCTTTCGAGGATCTAGAAACTATCCCACTAAGGCCAGCAAACTCTGTCTCTATGGCACTGAAAGTTTAACAGTCCAAAGTTTATGCCACATCCTTAAGAAAATAGATGGATCTCGCTGTTTTTCTTTGACCTCCAAATCAGACTTTTATCTAAAAGTGCAAGTGTAGATAGATAGATAGATATAAATGTACTTTCAGTACCCGCAAGTAAAGTGCTGTTAATTCAGAGTGGAGAAGCCCACCTCTATGGCAACACCAGCAGTCACTGCCACTGGCTACACATTGCACTAGTGTTCATGGATTCTTCATGTTCATGGTCTAATACAAAGCCATGATACATTGTTTTTGCTGGGGTTTTTTTTGTTTGATTTAGTTTTTATTGTGGCATCACCAAAAAAACCCCCTTTGATACTCCAGTGTTCCTAGAAGACTGTTTTACTCTATAGGTGTGACACTTTCACTCCACAAAGGAAAGTTCAGGAAATAAAAGGTCTGCTTTAAAGCACATTACCCTCTCTCCTAAATCTTTTTAACAGAATGTTAAACATGGTAATGACCAGTTTCTTTGAGTCTTTCAATAAAAAAATAATTTTCTTGAATAAAATGTTTTGAGCATAACAGAAGAAATACAGACTTTGAGGGAGGGCAAAGAAAGAGACATGAAAGAAAAGGGAGGCAGAGGAATTAATTTCTGCTATTTGTAAAGAGAAAAATGGGCTACTGAGATTATCCTTTGATTTTCACTTAAAGGGTCTATGAATAAACATCTGTTTACAGTAAATAAACATCTGGATAAATTGTAGTGTTGCTAATTGTCGTGGTTTAGGGCTGGGCCGGCCA
>NW_010178793.1:0-248 GCF_000695765.1 Mesitornis unicolor
TACCACCGGCACAAATGACTTCCTAATATTATAAATAAGCTGCAGCGTGGGTCTCAGGTTCAGGTGTGCGAAGCCACTGCCTGACGGGCTGTTTCTGTGTCCACTCTTAGCCCATGGCAAGCACGGCCCAAGTGCAGGTAGCCCCCTAGGGAAGGGAGCTCACCCGGGCATTGTTTGCTGTGGGCTCACACCATGTCTGGATGTCCTGGCCTGCGTGGGTGGCTGAGAGGCAGGGGCTGGGTTGCACC
>NW_010178793.1:258-26072 GCF_000695765.1 Mesitornis unicolor
CCCCATTGGGGTCCAGACCTTCTTTCTTTGCCAAATCCATCAGGCCACTGAATTTTCAGAGTTTGGGTCTTTATGTGCAAACCCTCTGGACAAGCCAGTGGTGGCATTTTTAAAGCAAAGGGTGCAACCAGCTCTGATGCAGCAGCCTCTTCCCTGCTTTCCTGCTGCTGCTTGAGCGCAGGAGCTTGTTGTGGATTTGTTTTGGTCACCCCGCAGGCTGCGAGACTCCCCAGGCACACCCGACCCGTCTTGCTTTGCTCAGAGGTAGCAGTCAAACCCAAAACCTCCCCCCCCCAGTTCTGCAAACAGGACCCAGCCGCAGTGCTGTTATTTGTGTTTACTTCTATATTTTGTTGCCTTGAACTTCCCATCTGGGGAAAAATTGGATCCATAGAGGACTTAGTGGGGTGCTGGTTTTGTAGAGTGCTGCGAGGCTGCAGGATCCTGTGCACTTGGTGCCTGCACTGGGTCGGGACCCCCTTGCAGCCTGCTAGTCTTGTAGCCTCCTAGAAAGTTTTATTGCTCTGTTTACACAATGTCTTGCGCTGCGGTAGGTGGGGTTTTTGTGATCTGGCTGTGTCATGACTTTTGCATCTCCACGCAAGAGGGGTAAGAAAAAAGTCAGCAGCGAGAGCTGCGTGCGATGAACACCCATGGCTGGTCTGGTGGCTGCCGGCCCTGGTTGTTTTTTGCAGGACTCAGCTGTAGGAGACGGGACTTCCCGGACATACAGGCATCAGATATCACTCACTCTTCCTGAAAATGCTGGCCAAAAAAAATCTTTCCCCCTACCACGGGTGCTCATGCTTTTAATTTCCAGCACGGGCGCTGCGGGGAACAGAGGCGTTTCCCACTCCAGCAGCAGTGTGCAAAGCACCTGGGTACCAACTGCTCTCGGCAGAGACATGATGCCACCACCCTGGGCACCATGTGGTCCCTGGCATGGCCATGGAAATGAAGGCACCCGGCAGGGTCTGCAGCATTTCCAGATGACACAGTGCCTCTGCAAGTCACTGGGGAGAGATGCTGATTTTATGGAGGGGGGAATAAAAAAAGGCAATGTCTGCCATTTCCAGGCCCTGTTTCTATGGGAACGGGACATCAGAAGAGCAGAAATGCAGCAAACGCTCTAAAATAACTCCCAGCTCCCAGGAGCGCGTGGCCTTTGCTCGGCTCGCCTGGCCCTTTCTGCTGAGACAGTGGCTGGGGACAGCTGGTGATGAGGTGGCATGGAAGTGGGTCAGGAGGTGGGATGCTGTGGCCTTGATCCCTGCCAATCCTCAGCCTGTCCTCGTCTAAATCCACCGGCAGGAGAGCTCTGGTCCAGGCTGGCAGCTGGCACGATCACCACGTTATCCAACACGGCTCCGCGTTGTGCTCAGCAACATGGGGGGAGCTGGTGGTGCCATTCGGGTGGTGAGGACCTGCCTGGTTTCCACCTGTCTGGGCAGGAGGGTTTTGCTGACCTCCCTGGAAATGGCCAGGGCGAATTCACATATTTAGGAAAGCCTTCTGCCTGCTGTGGTTGGGCCTGCAGAGCAGGGTATTTCCAGCAAGAGGGAGAGGAACTAGGTTGTTCTCCCAGAAGCTGGTGGTGGTCATCTCTCACTTCCCCCAGATCTTTGTCTGTGCCTCTCGTTGGGAAAGTCAGCCTTCGTCTCTCAGTGTGTAGTGCTGAGGTCAGGCAGAAGAGCATCTCCAGAGGCGACACCCCAGCCTGCCACTATCCCAGTAGACAATGGCATCATGAGGTGTCCCCCTCCCAGGTACAAGCCAGGCCTCTGAGACTGTCTTGAACTGACGGTGCCCAGCCCTCCTTTTCTGCCAAAGGTGGTCCTGGATGAGCGCAGGGGTGTGGATGGGGACCTGCGCACTGCCGTGGTCATGGGCATCTTGGCTGATCCAGGCAGCACTTTCCAAAAAAAGGTTTTTCCTTTTGGGTTGACAAAAATTATCTCTGGATGCCCAGAGCCTGGAAAACTATTTTTGCTCTCAAATCTGGTCAGAGTAGCCCTGCCATAACTGAGCATCTTTTTTCTCTCCTGCTCCAGTGAGCAAAAGGTCCAGTACAGGTTTTCTTAGAATGCTCAAAAGCTTGCAAAAAAATTTATTGGCAATAACAAAGTTTTCCACCTTTGCGTAGTGTTTGCATTGCCCAAGAGCTGCTTGACATTTTCTCAGCGACGCAGCCGCCCCGATGGCAGCCGTAAGACCCACGTGGGCGGTCGGGGGGGCTGGCTTGTGTTTGAGGGTGCGGTGGGGTGAGCAGCCTGGAGGAACACAGGAGCGGGAGGTGGGATCCCTGCAAGGGCAGCAGAGCCTTCTCCATCCAGGTCTGTTGTGGCTGTCATCTTCAAAACAAGCAAAAAGTTTACTTCCCTTGATTTGGTCTGGATTCTTTTCAAGCGAGCGTGGGAGGAAGGTTTCCACTCCTGGGTGTTCATTTAGAGGTGTCTCGGACCCTGCCGTGTGCGGTATGTGGGGGTGTGGGGCTGGGGGCCCACTGTAGGGATCCTATGGCAGACCGGTGGCATTTCTGCAAGGGCCAGCTGGAGACATAGCACTTTGTGATGAGCTTGAAGGTGTTTAAGCTGAAACCTGGCAGCAGCCACCTTTGCGAAGTCCCCTTTGCTGTTCCCTCCCTGCTTGCTGCCCAGGAGTGTATAATGGGCTTTTATGGGGTGTCTGATAGGCTTTTCTAGGCTGTAGGAGTGGCCCCAGTCTGCTTTTTTTCTGCCCAGATAAGGATCCTCAAGCACAGATGTTTCTTGCTGTAGCAGGAACCTGACTTCTGTACCTGAAATGGCAAAAAGAAGGTTTTTTGGCTCTGAGAACATGCCTGGGTTTTGGGTTGGGAATGGGAAGGTGCATGCCAAGCCAGGAGAACGCTTCTGGAGGGCTCCAGGAGCTGGGGGCTCAGGGCAGGGTAGGTAGACGGCTGCCAGTGGCTTTGTCCACAGACCTACGTGGGTTTTAGCTTGCTCTGGCTGCAGCTTGGTTGCTCCCAGCTGTAGGTGCTCTGCTTGCATTGTGCATTTACCAGTCACTGGTCCAGGAGCGAAGGTCACCAACCTTCCCTCTCCTCTTGCCACAGCACTCCAAACTCTCTGCTGAGGTTGGTGGATCCCAGCTGGATCCAAGGAGCCAATACCATCCCAACCAGGGCTGGCAAATATTGTCACAGAATCACAGAACGTTAGGGATTGGAAGGGACCTCAAAAGATCATCTAGTCCAATCCCCCTGCCGGAGCAGGAACACCTAGATGAAGTTACACAGGAAGACGTCCAGACGGGTTTTGAATGTCTCCGAGCATCTTCCGGGGTGCTGCTGGTTGGTAAAGTGTCCGTCTTTGTCTCTGCAGTGGCTTTCAGTGCTGCCAGGATTTGAAGCACAGGCTTTCGGAGCTGAATCCAGCAATGCCTGCTCACGGAGGGGGTGGCAGGTCTGGTGGGTGCTGCTGTGAGCCATGTTGGCCCCGTCGCTGTGGGAAGAGGGGGTTTTGCCATGCTCGGCTTGGAGCTGCTCTGCAGCCAGCAGTTTGGATGGCTCTGCTTGTGCCAGGGCTGCCCCTTCTCTGTGCCGTGCTCCTGGGTGGCTCACTGCAAGCAAGTGATCACAGCCCGTCTCCTGGTAGGACAGCAATGCTTCAGGAAGTGCCGCTGCAAATGGAGACAAAAACAGCTTGGAGGGATGGCAGATGCTTCCCAAGACGGGGAGGATGTGGGTGCATCGTCCTTGAGTGTTTCGTCCTCGAGTGCCGACCTTCCCTTCCACTTCCCTGCCCTTTTCTCGTTCTCGCCTCCATGTGCTGGGAAAGCACTGCTAATGTTGCAAAACTAACCCTTCATGTTGCAAGACGTGGAGGCACAACTCGAAATCCTCACCAGTCCCAAAATAGTGGACTGCAAGGAGTTTGGTAGCCTTCCTCGGGCCAGTGTTTGCAGTTCTGTAACCCAGTGCTCCTGCTGTGTAAGGAAAGCTGTTGGCTGCCTGTGGCGGGGGGAAGGACCCCTGGTGCTCATGGGCTGGGTTTCTAAACAGCAGCCTCCCTCTCTTGCAGCTCAGGTCATGCTGATGACCAGGAACAGTTCATTGCAGAAACCATGAGCTCTCGCTCTTATGGGGCTGTAATGACCCTTGGAGAGGGAGCACAACAGTTATTATCCCCCTCAGGTTTGGGGCTGAGCCAGCTGTTGCGACATCAGGCTGGAAACAGCTGCCCTGGGGATGCCAACAGGTGGGCCGTGGGATGCTGCCCTTCTGGGCTGCGAGCACCTGGTGTTCACTGCTTTCTCCTCTCTTGCAGGGTCCTGCAGAGTAACAGCAGTTCCCCTCTGATGGGAGGATGGTTGTTCTCAGGCAGTTTGGGCTGCTGCTCTGGAAGAACTACATTCTGCAGGTAGGCTGGCACCGCGCGCTCGGGGGGTGGCCTCTGTCACTGCTAAATGTGGGTACATCAGATCTTGCTTCTCCAGCAAACATTAACCCTGGGCCCAAGGCATCCCCTGGAAGAAGAGATCTGTTTGTGCATGTGATTTGTCCTGCTTTCATGCTGGGGAGAGACGAGCAGGGCTGTCTGTGGTGGTGTCCCTGACCCCTCGAGTGCCTGCTGTGCTGTTCCCCTCCTGCCATCCAGCCTGAGTTCAGCTCCCCCTTCTTGCAGGGGCCCCACATGCCCTCCTGTGCAAGTCAGGGTTTCTTGAGCTGTCTTGTTACACAAATCCTTTACCAGCCTCCTCCAGAGGTGCTGATTGCTGCATGGCACCTGTAAACCCACCAGTGCCCAGATATTTTTTCTTTATTTATTTTATTCTTTATTTCTTATTTTTTCATTACTTCCTACAGCTCTCAGAATCAGCTTTAGGGGGTCTTAAAAAAGTTAAACCACCATCACTGCTCCCAGCCCAGCTCTCTGTGTGGCAGCTGGCTGACGGTGAGGAATTTGGGGACTCAGGGCCTCCTTGTCCTGCTGACCAGTAGCGTCTCACCTGCCACTGAAGCAGCTTTGGGCAGCGTGTAGGTGCTCCTGGGAAGATGCTGCAGCTCCTCTGGGACCCGGAGCCAGCCCTGGCAGAGGGCAGCGGAAGAGGAGGGAGCAGGGGTGGCCGCAGCCTGGCTTCACGCTTTCAATTACCGTGACATTGCTTTAAAAATAAACAAAAGGAAGAGGGAAGGGCTGGTTGGGCTGCCTGCGCCTTCTGGCAGGGCAGGAGCAGGCAGCAGGGCTCAGATGTGACCAAAGGCACCCGCAGTAGCTCTGACTTGCAGCGAGGAGCGCAGTCCCTGAGCGTGCGTGGTGGCCATACCTGTGAGTCCCCCTTGTACAGGACAGTCTCCCATCTCCTCTGCAGGGGAATAGCATCTTCTGGGTGTGCTCTGGGGCGGGGGCACCTCTTGTTATATGTTCGGTGGCCAAAAACTGTCTCGGATCTACCACGCCAAAATACAGCCTTTGCTCCTCTCCACCAAAAAATGCTCCTAATGAAGATGCAGAACTCCCAAGCTGTCATCACCCCGGTGTGAAGATGGATGCTGGGACATGTGGCTTGCTCAAAGCTGGGGCAGCCCTGGCCAGGCGGAGGTGGTGATTATGGATGAGTGTCCCCATCGCCGCTGGAATACGGCAGCTTAAATGAATTCTGCGGCAGCAAAAGCCTGTGCTGGTAAATGAGTATTAGTCTGCGAGTTCAGGAAGCCAGGCAACCATTCTGGAGACAGCCCAGGAGACTGAGAGAGGGTTAATACGATAGTAAATCAGCAGGAGGCAGCTGCTCTGCCAGAGCTGCATTATAAAACCATCAGACATCTGCAACATTCGCTTTTATGAGCGTGGCCTTTGCAAAAGCTCTTTTTTCCCTGCCTGCTCGGAGCTGCTGCCTCCTGGCCATGCTTGCTGCAGCAGTGGCTTATCCCTAGCTGTGATCAGAGCAGGCAATTTCTTCCAGGGGAAGCTCAAAGAGGAGTTTTTGGCTTTGGCAGTGGGTGCTGAGAGCTGGAGCGATGTGGGGAGCAGCTGCGTGGCCGTACCCCCTCCTGGCAAACCAAGAGCTGATTGACCCAAGCTGCTGCAGGGCAAGCTGTCCCATTTCCTGGGGGTTCTTGGCTGGTCTCAGGGCTCCATTTCTGCCCCCCATCTTTTAAAAAATAAAATACTTTCCACTCTGCAGAGGGCCTGGGAGGTGTAAGTCAGCACAGCTCAATGCTTGGTGTTTGCTGATCTGAAGGTGCTTTCAGGGCAGCTGGGTGCTGCCTCCAGCACAAGACAGGTGCAGGCAGGAGAGCCCTGGCAGCCATCGTGCCGTGCCCTGCCTGCAGCGTGCTCGCCCTGTACGGATGCTCAGTGTCTGCAGGAGTGCTCGTAATGGCACCGCAGCAGTGATCCGGGCCGTGGCATCGCTGTGCCAGGGGCGTGGGGCCAGACAGGAGGCGGTTTGGCAGCGCTGAGTGTGCAGGGATGTCGGAGAGGGACTGTGCGTTGCATGAAAAGCAACTGCTGAGACAGCAGAGTTGTGAGAATAAACCCCTTGGTGCTTCTCTCATGCATTGTGTTGCTCTTCTTTCCAGCCTGGCGGATGGGAGGTTGGAAAACCCACTTGGTCTTGTAAAGCCAGTCTTAGCCAGAGCCCTCAGCAGAGGTAGATGCTTCTGCTCTGAACACGTGCTCCGAGCAAGCAGCTGTGAATCCCTCTGAATCCCTGTGCCCAGAGCTGCTGGGGCTGCTGTCCCTGCAGTGACTGAGGTTTGTCGTGCTGTGCTGCTCTGCCACGCTTGCTGGGCTCGGCTCAGGTGAAGGCAGCTTGGTTTGCAAGAAGAAATAAGGCGGATAGATCCAGGTTTCTCTTATTTGCCTGGCTGCTGCTGCTGTGCTGAGTGTGTGGGATACCTGGCTGAGCTCTGGGTGCTGCCTCCATCTTCTGTCCCCATCCCTGCTCCATCCAGGTGATGCAGCTCCTGGCAGGAGCAGCTCTGTGCTCATCACTCCCCACTCTGGAATCAAGTATGACCCTTGTGGTGATTTTACAAGAATAAATTCATTGATTGGAGGCATGTCCCAGCATCTGCAGTAAAACAGATCGGGGGGATCTCACTGCAGGGATGAGGATGTGCAAGACACTGGTCAGGACCACCACTCCCCCTGGCCCTCTGGTCAGGGGTGACCCCAGTTCCCCTGGGATGAGCAGAGTTTAAAGGCCAGTTAATCTGTGTTGGGTGCTATTTAACCTGCATTGGTGGTGGGTGTTAGCAGGCAGTGCGAAGTTTTCAGAAGAGGCAGCCCTGAGGGAAACTGGTGGGGACTAGAGGGTAAAATGCTCTGACTTTGCTGCCCGAGTGCATTCACTGGACTTGAGTTCGTTGTCCAGTTGCTTGAATCTCAAATTAAAAAAAATAAATGAGCCATCATGTTTAGTGCAGACAGGCCTTGGGGTGCAGGCTGAGCTCGTGCGTATGTGCTCTGTGCTGCGCAGGGCACTGATGCCCATACCCCAAGGCTCTGCCAGATCCCATCCTGCGCTGGGACACAGAGTCCTGTCCTGCTGCCTGCAGCTGCTGAGCTCTGGCAGAAAAAACGTAACTGACTGTTAGTTTTGCACTGCCATACTTCCCCCTCTGCCTGCTTGTCCCAGCCTTTCATTTAGTGACAGTATTTTCAGCTCCCAGCCCTGTTCAGCATTGGCCAAGGTTGCTGTGCTTTGGGCGGAGCTGTTCTCCTCACGTTCCCAGCAGGTCCCCATGGCACAGGGGGTACCTTGGCAGGGTGACCATCGCTGTGGTTGCCTGCAGGAGTGGTGTAGGCAGGCACTGAGCGCTGCCTGCTCCTGTGCAGAGCCACGTGGCACAGGGAAAGGGCAAACAAGCAGCTCAGCTTGTCCAAAAGCAGCAGCATGGTGGGGAAAGCTCTAAAGGAGGGTGGTTTGAGATGGAGCGGTGCTTAGGGAAGGAGACACCTTGTCTGAAAGGTGCTGAAGAGTGTGGGAACTGGTGCAGCATAGTTCCTGGGCTCTGGAAAAACCCAGTTTGTGAAATCTTGGGAAATGCAAGATCACTTCTGCTATGTGACATCTGTGTGCTCTGAACATCATACTGTGTTTGATTTACCTTCACTCTTTACGTCTTATTTTTTTAATCTTCTTTTTCCTGCAGAAACGGCAGATCTTGGTGACAGTCATTGAAATCTGCCTACCGCTACTCTTCGCTGCCATCCTTATCGCTCTGCGGCACCGGGTGCACTCCATCAGCCACCCCAACGCCACCATCTACCCCACTGAGACCGTGGATGACCTCCCCAGCTTCTTCTACCGCCGGCACCCCAGCAACCCCTGGGAGCTGGCTTACGTCCCCTCCAACAGCAGCGCTGTCAGGAGCATTGCCGAGACAGTGGAGAGAGCTTTACCCATCAGCATCAGAGGTGAGCAGGGGCTGGGGCTGCAACTTCCATGCCAGAAATTGGTATGAATTTTTACTCGGATAAATCCTGATGCTCTGTTCCTGGGATGCATAATTTTTAGCAGAACTTCAAGGCAATGGTTTTATTTTTGTTTCACTAAAATGACAAGATCTTGGGTTGATTTTTGGTTGCCTTTTGTTGCAATTTCCATCTGGAAAAATACTGCCCTAAAATAGTTAAAAGAAAGTGGCTGTCACTTCCCTGAGACACAGTATTTTTGGAAGTCTTGTTGCGCAGAAAATTTTAGCGCTTCATGTTCCAAACTGAAGATAATGTTAGGATTTTCTCTGAAAGGAGAGCTGCCTCCTGCTCTAGAGGAGGAGGAATCGTCTCCGTATCCTGTGATGAGTACAACACCATCCCATATAAATCTTCCATGCCTGACAGCAGCGGTGTTTCCCAGCTCTGGCTGGAGCGCATCCCTCATGTCCTGGACCAAAATGATGTTTTGGTGATGGTTGAGCATCAGCCCATGTTGTGCTGCCGTGCTCTGTGCCTGCATCTCCGTATTTTCCCCCCTCCACAGCTCAGGGCTTCTCCTCGGAGCAGGACTTTGAGGAGTACATCAAGTCTGACAACCGCTCGGGGAGTGTGCTGGCCGCTGTCGTCTTCAAACACCACTTCCACCACAGCACAGCCCCGCTGCCCCTCCAGGTGAGCAGAGCTGGGGGAGGAGAGGACATGGAGGGGACATGGTGTCCTCTCCCCCTCTGCCACCCAGCCATTGCTCCTTTCTGTCCCACTGTAACGCCCTTTGTCTGCTCCTTCCAGGTCGACTATGAGCTGCGCTTCAAGTACAGCCCAAGGAACGCCCCACGGAGCGAGCAGACGGGGCTGAACCCCAACCTGGACCGGGACTGGCACACCAGTTACCTCTTCCCACTCTTCCAGCTGCCCGGGCCCCGCGAGGCCAAGTTTGCCGATGGGGGAACGCCAGGTGAGGGCCACCTCTCCTCTGCCATGGGCTGTTTCTTGGCTAAAGAGATGGGAGTTACAGGGGCTCATTGAGGCTTTGAGTTTTTAAATTAATAGTTTAATTAATTAATTTATATATTTTAAATAATTATCCCATGACCTCTTGGGCATCACTGGTCTCTGAGCACCTCTGCTGAGTGTGGTTGGATGAGAACAGATTTTACTTACATGAATTTTTTACAGTTTAACTTTCTTTCACTCTTTTTAAGTGTATTCTTAATGGAATATGTATGTCATGGTCCAAACTGCTCAGTATTTATCGTGCTGCTTAAATACTTTAAAAGTAAATAGAGCAATTTTGTGGTTTGAGTGTAGGTTTTTAAGGAAAGCCAAACCACTGACCAAGTAGGAGACAACAGGGATGTTGCCAGAGTTGGTGCTGGCTTAGGACTTGTTTTTTTGGGAGCTTCCTCTGCGGCTGCAAAGGGGAGATTTCCCTTGGTTGGGTTTCTCCTTCTGTCGCTCAATGGCAATGTTAAGGAAAAGATTGAGGGGCTGAGAAAGCAGGCGAACGGGTTTTGCTTGCCCAGTGTAAATAAACCCGGGAGAATGATAACTGCTGGTTCGCACACTGCAGGACGGGGTGACCAGAAGCCCAGATCAGTTCCCTCGCCACAGTGTTTGTTTAGTGAATTAGTTAATATAAAACATTGCTCACAATCTCGTATTCTTAGTTTTTCCTTCTCTGTCTTGGCTGTTTTAAGCAGCTAACTTTCAAAGTGCTCGTTTGAGGCTTTGTAATTAGAATTTGAGTTTCCACGTGGCAGAAATCCCCCAGAAAAATGAACTAGTTGAAAATGAAAAATCTTTCACTGTTTTCTAATGCACAGAAATTTAAGCCAAATGTGTGAGTAATGGGGTATATTCCTCCTCACCAAAACCTGCATAGTATCCTGTATTCTCTTGGTTTACAAAAAAAAAGGACCAAACACAAGCTGAGTGACATTGGTGGTGGTGAATGATGACGGAGAATCTCCCCCATTACAAAACTAAAGCCAGGCCTGCAGAAAGGCGACTACAGTTTAAATTGAGTTTTCCTGCCAGCTGCTTTTAAATGATGATGATGAGAGATTTAAATTGCTGTGATACAAACCTTTCCCGAGCCCCTCTGTCTGCAGGAGTGTCTCAACAGTGATGTTTACTTTGCTTTTCCTACAAGCTCTTTTTTTCCCCCTGTTCTTCCCAAGCAATCCCTCCCGTAAAGGCTGTTTCTCTTCTGCCGGTGCCTCCCTCCAAAACCCAGCCCTGTCTCTATTCCTCCATCTCATTTTTCCCATGCAGGCTATATCCGAGAAGGTTTCCTGGCAGTGCAGCATGCGGTGGACAGAGCCATCATGCAGTACCACGCCAACGCCAGCTCCTCCAGCTTGCTGGAGAACATCACGGTGGTGGTGCAGCGCTTCCCCTACCCGGCGTACGTCAACGACCTCTTCCTCCTCGCCATCCAGAACCAGCTGCCCCTGCTCCTCATGCTCAGCTTCACCTACACCTCACTCAACATTGTCCGCGCTGTTGTGCACGAGAAGGAGAAGAAGCTGAAGGTAACGTGAGTGATGGGACAACTGGGTGCTCTCCTCCCTTTGCAGCATTTCCCAGTGGATGCTGCCTTTAAATTAGGAACAAAATCCCTGTTGGGTTTGGAGCCAGTGAGCAGGAGGTGGGGATGGCAGTGGATTAGCAAACCCCAGGGAGGAATGTCGTTAATCCTGCTGCTGGGATGTGGCTTGGCTCTCCTTGCTGTGCAGGAAAGGCTGCTGGACCTCTCTTCTCTTGGGCTGGAAGATGACTTGGAGACAGGGCAGCAGTTATGGATTCAGAAGTTGTATAGATTCAGTGTGTGGGAAGGGGGATTTTGGTCATTTGAATGTCAAAATCCGTGTGTCTGAGCTGTGGTGTAGGGGCAGTTGGAGCTTAGCTGCTGTGGTGGTTACGACAGCAGGGCTGAGTGTGCAGAGCTTGGCTTCCCTGGGGTGTGGGGTTGTCCTGCTGGGTGACCGGGGTGACCCTGCTGGCATCAGCTGCTGTGGTTGTGGGTTCAGCTCAGCCCTTTGAGGCGATGTTCTCCTGCAGTGGTGGCAGCCCCTGTCCAGGGAGGTAGGGGACACCGTGAGATGCTGAGGACTGTGCGGGACCACTCTGGTGGCACCTGGGGCTGCCACCTCTCTCGCCAGTGCTGCAGGGTGAAGGCACCACCTTCCCCCAACCAGGGCCTCCACCTCAACCCTGGCCATGCCAGGCACGTGTGGGTGCAGCCCAGGCTGACAGCGTGACCTCCCCACAGGAGTACATGCACATGATGGGCCTCAGCAACTGGTTGCACTGGAGCGCCTGGTTTCTCATGTTCTTCCTCTTCCTCCTGGTGTCCGTGTTTTTTGTCACCGTGCTCTTCTGTGTCAAGGTGAGTGTCTTTCCCCAGGCCATGGTTCTGCACACCATAAGTTCTGCGCTGGCAGGGCACAGGGATGACAAAGCTCCTCTGCCGTGGACTGGACTGTCCTGGTCTCTCAGGGCTCCTCCACATGTCTAATGGAGACTGGAGTTGGCCTTTTCCAGAGCTGAGTGGGCAGAGCTGCGCCCCCAGCTGCCTTTCATGGCGGGGGTGACCTCCCCAGGATGGGGGCTGAGGGATGGGAGCCCCATGGGCACCAGGGACACCCAGGCACTTGCACAGAGAACAGGACCACCCCACTCCCACAGTGCTGCCTGCCCTTGGAGGAACTCGAGCTCGCCTCTCTGCTTGTACCTGCACCATGAGAAGCAGGAGGTGACTGCCTGGATGCTGAACAAGGTGTCCCCTGCTTCTTAAATCCTGTGTTACACGAGAGCAACCTGTATTTCCTCCCTGTGGGGTGGTCTTAGAGGGCCTGGGCTGCTCGCCCATCTCTTAGTTTGTCTTTAACCAGTGGAGAATGTCAGGTCTCAGCTGCCCACGTGTGCGTGCAGCCACGGCCAGCTTCAGCAGCACTGGGTGTAACCAGGTTTTCTCGGTAGGTGAGCCAACAGGGAGCAGTGCTCACCAACAGCGACCCCACACTGGTGTTCACCTTCCTCGCCATCTTCTCCATCTCCTCTATCTCCTTCAACTTCATGGTGAGCACCTTCTTCTCGAGAGGTGAGTCCCTCCCCGGCTGCCTCCTTGCATTGCTGACCCGTGGGGCTGGGGGAGTGAACCACACACTCAGGGAGGTCTTTACGGGCCTCATGCTGTAAAATCTTTGGTTAATTCTGCTTGGGAGGCAGCTCTGGAGGTCATCGGTCCATCCTGCTCAAAGCAGGGCCAGTCCTAGAGTTACACGAGGTTTCACAGTGTGTGTAAAAGGCTTGAATCCCCACAGATGGAAAAAGACAGTGAGAAATGGTGAGAAATACTTGATGGCATCACCACATTATTGACATTTTCCCTCCTGCTTTTCTCTGTGCTGGCAGCAAACGTTGCAGCTGCTGCTGGCGGCTTCCTCTACTTTTTCTCCTACATCCCATACTTCTTCATCTCGCCCCGCTATGACCTGATGTCTCACAGCCAGAAGCTGGCGTCGTGCCTCATCTCCAACGTGGCCATGGCCATGGGGGCACAGCTTATAGGCATGTTCGAAGGAAAAGGTGAGCGAGTGTCTCCTGTCCCTCAGTAGAGGGGCAGCCTTTCTGGGGGGTGGGTTAGGACTGCCTTGTGCGCAGGGTGAAGCAGGGA
The DNA here is from genome assembly GCF_000695765.1 of Mesitornis unicolor. Lineage (NCBI taxonomy): Eukaryota > Metazoa > Chordata > Aves > Mesitornithiformes > Mesitornithidae > Mesitornis > Mesitornis unicolor. Next base: position 13,369 of record NW_010178793.1, read on the forward strand.
AAGATGTCAGAGAGAAGCACTTTCCTGCTCCTAATGAGAGCAGGACAGCAAATTGCTGAGTGCTTCTGCAGGTCTGAACCCTCTCTGAACCCATGCCCCTCGCAGTTTGGGCTGTGCAAAATGCCATCACCCCTTTAATTAGCAAGCAAGTTGTGTTCTAAGAGATGGGAATCCATTGCATTTCTGCCTTCCCAATATATATCTTTAATGTTAATAAGATTTTGCTGTTGTTTCCAGCAGCGGCCGTGCTATCGCAAAGTGGTGGCACTAAAGCAGCGGCTGTGGTGATGGAGGGGCAAAGGCTGGAGAAGGGTTTGCTTCTTCCCAGAGCATTTACAGGGGATGCGATGGAAGAAGCGTGATGGGGTGGGGAACCTTGAGATGTCGGTGTGCTTTCTGCTGTGTCTTTTCCTTCCATCTGTAGAAGGGGGTTTGCAGAGCAGTGCATGTACTCCTCGTTACCAAGCAGTGAATTAGCACAGGGTTGCTACCTGATGGTCTTGGAGAGCCCTTGGTCCTTCTGGGGCTGTAGAAGTAGGCAGTGCCTTGTGTGTGTCGCAGGGACTGGCATTCAGTGGAGAGACCTCATGAAGCCTGTCAGCGTGGACGACAACTTCACCTTAGCCCAGGTGCTGGGGATGCTGCTCCTGGACTCAGTGCTTTATGGCATGGTGGCCTGGTACGTGGAGGCCGTCTTCCCAGGGGAGTACGGCGTGCCTCAGCCCTGGTACTTCTTCTTGATGGTGAGCACTGCTTACACACCCCTTCCAGGGCGCTTGATGGGCATCGCTTGGGGATGGGTCCAACTCTGTGCTATGCAGTGGGCTAGGCTGAGGGTGGCACCATCTGGCCTTCAAAATTAAGGGGTCTGCAGCATGTCCTCAGTAAAGGCTGATGCAGCTGTATTTCTTTACTGAATATGAAGGTCTTCTTGGCTTTAAATCTTTGTGCCTGCAGTTTTTGGCATGCAGAGTGTTGTTAAGTATCTCCATACCCCAAGTGAAGGCATTGGAGAGCCCCAGGTGCGAGCAACCAGATCTAGTAATTTGAAACTCCCAGAGTGCTGCCATCTGGATGGCCCTGGGGAGTCTGTGTCCTGCTGCCAGCCCCCATGTGCTGGTGCCAGGGAAAGGGTGACGACTGTCACCCCGTCAGCTGAGTTGCTCTCACTCTGCCAAGTCAAATGCTTGGCATCACCTTCAGTGGCTGGAGCTGTGGTGGTTGCTGCAGCTCCGCTGCCTGCTGAGGGTTCGTTAAACCACAAGCGGCACAATCCATTTTGATCCTGGGGCCGTATCTCTTGCTATTTGATAGGGAGGTTTTTCCTCCTCCCCTCTATATTCCTTATCCCAGCATAGTTTCACTCCAGCATCCCATTCCCTCTTGCAGCTAGACCAGGGAGATACAGCTGTCTGCCAAAAGCCACAGCAGGATGCTGGTTTTTGGGTCCAGGAGTTGTTGAATTGGTATCTCTGTAGGGATTTAAGGTCCCAAAAACTTACCTTCATTCCTGGAGAGCCAGGTCAAAGAACAAAGGCTGTAATTTCAGCAGCTGGACCCCAGGCATTTTATATTTAGTGTATGTCAAGGTGTTTGGAGGGGTTGATAATCCATTGTGTGGGCTCTTCTGGGCAGGGTGCTTCTGCCTGAGCAATTCTGTTTCTCATCAAAGTACTGTCCTTCTCCGTGGGAATGAAGATGGGAAAAGGCTGCCTGTGTAATCATGAGTGATTGTGCTGTGAGGGAGAAATGGGGGAAGGCAGCAGGGCAGGAGGAGCAGTTTCATCCACTGCCAGACCTGCCAGTGGTTGTGGAGATCCCTGGGAGGCATCTGCGTGGGAGGAGGAGGGTGGATGAGGCTGGGGAGGAGAGATAGCCTCTGCTTGTGCCTGAGTTTCTCTCCCTCTGCTTTCTTCCATCAGCCCTCGTACTGGTGCGGGCGCCCCAGGACTGTTGTGGGAAAAGAGAAGGAGGAGGAGGAAGACCCCGAGAAAGCCCTGAAGAGCCAGTACATTGAGGAGGAACCTGCCGACCTCGTGTCAGGAATCAAAATAAAGCACCTTTCCAAGGTACCGACTGCCTAGCACAGCACAAACACATAATAATGTTGTTTATGTAAAAACTGCTGCCTGCAGGCACCTTCCTTACCATTTTGCTGCCCTTCTTACCCAGAGCTGTGTTGCTTGGCTGCTGTAAGGCAGGTGAGACTCTTCCCCAGAGCTGACTGCATTTTGTTGCAGGCTGAAGTGTTAGATACTTGCAGGTGCAGCAACATCTATATTTAACCTGAATTAGACCTGTTGTCTAATGCCAACAACACATGAGCATCACTGGCTTTGACCGCTGGGTGGAACAGAGGGTAAAGATCTGAGAGCACTTCCCTCGAGTGCAGCATCAACTCCTTAACATGATCTCTGCAGGTCTTCAAAGTGGGAAACAAGGTGAAAGAGGCAGTCAAGGACTTAACGGTGAACATGTATGAAGGGCAGATCACCGTCCTGCTGGGACACAACGGTGCTGGGAAGACCACCACTCTGTCCATGCTCACAGGTAGGAGCTGCGTCCTGCTGTGGGGCTGGCACAGGGCAGGGAAGCACTGATGGCTTGACTTGCAAAGGGGAGCTGAGCCCCACCTCTGAGGTTGGGAGGGGTTTTTGCTCTTTTCTGGAGCACCTTTGAATCACTGAGCTGGTGGCCAGGCATGCCAGGGTATTGAGAGGCACATCACTGCCTGGGGAAATTGAGAGGTATGGGAGTCCCTCTTCAGCCCTCCACAAGAGTTGGATCAGCCTGCAGGAGAAATGACAGACGGTCTTTGTGCTGGAGAGCCCTGAGCAGAGACAGAACTTGCTGTAGGATGGCTCTCTGCAGGCTTTGTCATGATAGCGCAGGGAGGGCATGGGCCAAGAACTGGTTGTCTTCATTGCTGAGCTGCAGGCAGCCTATTTTGGCATGGTGGACACAGTGACCTTCGATGGTCCTTTCTTCCCTGTCACTCTGTGCTGCTCCTGCCAGCCCAGGGTTCTCACGAGACCATCCCTGAAGGTCTGCCCTGGCCTTTCCTGGACCTCAGCTAGGCCTGCCTGCCCGCTTCACTCCCTGCCTGCCTGCTTCACTCCCTTGCCCGCTTCACCCCCTGCCTGCCTGCTCTGGCAGCGCTGCCAGCTCCACTGCCTGCCTGTTGATGCCATGCAGCCCACCCTGCAGGTGGGAGGAGGAGGCTCCCGTGCCCCACCTTGAGCAAGAGACCAGCTTGGTCTGACTTTTGGCAGAAAGCTGGGGTGAGGGGATGCCTGGCAGAACCCCTGCCTTTCCTCCGGCTCTTTGCCACGTGGGGTTATCCTCAGCCCTGAGCTGAGGCCGTTGCATCTCGCTCCTCCCAGGTCTGCACTCTCCGACGAGCGGGCAGGCGTACATCAACGGCTACGAGATCTCCCAGGACATGGTCCTGATCCGCCGCAGCCTGGGCCTGTGTCCCCAGCATGACGTCCTCTTTGACAACATGACAGTGGAAGAGCACCTCCACTTCTACGCAGGGGTGAGCACTGCACTTGGGGGGTGTGCTGCTGGGCCCTGGGTAGGCATCCTGCAGCCACCCTGTGGCTTCCTGAGGACAGGGAAGCATGGTGAGATCCATCGAGCAGAACAGCATTTGGCTCCTCTTTCCACCTCATCTGCAGGCAGGAGCTCCCTGCTTGGCCAATGGAGGAGCAGAGGGGTGCAGGCAGCATGACTCTGGAGAACTCCCCATGCTGGCGGTGCGGGCAGGGAGGTCCTCGGTTGGGCCAGATCCCATTTCCATGCTTCCCTGCTTCCTTTGCTGCTTGCAGGAGGATGTGGAGGGGATGGCGTGGTGGGATTTAGCAGCCGGTTGCTGATGTGGTGGGAAGAGTCTTTGCCAGAGACACTGACCCCTCAGGTGGACTTAACCCTCCCTTCCTCCTGTCTGGCAGCTGAAGGGGTACCCCCTCTCCAAGTGCCCTGAGGAGATCAACCACATCCTGAGGATCCTCAACCTGGAGGACAAGCGCCACTCTCTGACCAAGGCACTCTCTGGCGGCATGAAGCGCAAGCTCTCCATTGGCATCGCCCTCATTGGGGACTCCAAGGCAAGTGTCTTTGGTGGGGCTCATCTCAAACCTCTCTCCCTGGGGTCAACCTCGGCCCTTCTGGTGGCTCTGAGGTTGTCCCTCGCCTGTGGTGAGCCAGTGGGAGATGCAGGGACATCAAGGAGAGGGCAGGAGCACCCCCACAAAGTGGGGATGTCTCTGATGAATCTGCCCAACATGCGTGTTGGGAGCTCAAGGCTCCTTCTGGGCCCTGGGGTTGCCCCCTCCTGTGCCTCTCCCAGCCCCTTTTTGACCAGTGCCCATCTCCTGTGTGCAGGTGGTGATGCTGGATGAGCCAACATCAGGGATGGACCCAGCCTCTCGCAGAGCCACATGGGACCTCCTCCAGCAACAGAGGAGCAGCCGCACCATCCTGCTGACCACCCACTTCATGGATGAGGCTGACCTGCTGGGGGACCGCATCGCTATCATGGCCAAGGGCGAGCTGCAGTGCTGTGGCTCCTCGCTCTTCCTCAAGCGTAAATACGGTGAGAAGGGAGCAGGCAAGCTGTGCTTGAGTGCTTGTCTTCTCCTTGCAGGGAGGAGTGGGAGGGGGATATAGGGTGAGGAGGGGCACCCATTGCTCCTTGTCTGATGGCTGCTTGCTTCCCGTCCTGCTGTTCTGCCTCTTGTGAGGCTCCATCCCCATTGTGTCCATAGCCCAGGTAAAGCCATCAGTGCTCTGCAGTGCCTTAGCACCCTCTTCCGGTGACGATTTAACCCCTCTTCCTTCTCTTGTGGTGCTGCCCAGGGGCTGGATATCACATGGTGATGGTGAAGGAGCCCTACTGTAACCTGGGGGAGATCTCCCGCCTCATCTGTCATTACGTGCCCAACGCCACCATGGAGAGCAATGCTGGGGCAGAGCTGTCCTTTATTCTGCCCAAGGAGAGCACACACAGGTAACAGGAACGTTCCCTGCTTTACGTCCCCGAACGGGTCCCCTCAACTGCACACACTGTTGTCACAGACTTGCCAGAGTGGAAGCTGCTGTCTGCATCTTCTGGGAAGGTGCAGGAGGAGACACAAGGCTGTGGCTGCATTGCTGGTCTTGGAAAATTGTGTTCAGTTCCTCCTTTCACTGCCATGCTCCCCCGTGTCTACTGGCACATCACTCTCATGCCCCCATGCCCACTGTGTCGCTGCCCGCTGCCTGGTTGCTGATACCTGGTGGGGGCTGTGGTGTGGAGGGTGGCACAAACAAGGAAGGTTGGTTTGGCTCTGAAATCAAATATATGAATAGCTGAGGCTGCCTGTAGGGAGGAAGAGAAGAGGGCTGCTCTGCTGGGTGGGTCTGGCCTTTGATGTCAGGAGAAGGGCTGAGCAGCAGCACCTAATGGCTTGCTTCTCCGTTCAGGTTTGAAGCCCTGTTCACGGAGCTGGAGCAGAAGCGGGAGGAGCTGGGTATCGCCAGCTATGGTGCCTCGGTCACCACCATGGAGGAAGTCTTCCTCAGGTAGGCAGGAGGAGGGTGGCCCCAGTGGGGTGTCATCTGGTGATGACCAGTCCCCATGTGCTTCAGTCATGGTGGTGTCCTACACAGCTCTCTGGGACACGTGTTGGGTTTTGTCTCTTCGGGTTCTGAGTTTGGCTTCCCCAGCTCAGAACAGGTTGATCCTTCCTGGGTCCACATTTTCATCAGCTGCTTTCCCTCTTGGTGCAGAGTTGGGAAGCTGGTGGACTCCAGCATGGATATCCAGGCCATCCAGCTGCCTGCTCTCCAGTACCAGCACGAGAGGCGCTCCAATGACTGGGCTATGGATGACTCCAGCAGCCTGAGCGGCATGACAGACATGACGGATGACAGCGGGGCACTCATCACGGAGGACTGCTCCAGCATCAAGCTGAACACCGGGGTGAGTGCTGGGGCTGTCACTGCAGCCAGAATGGGGAGAGGGCACGGGGAGGGGTTTTTTGGAGTGGAGTTACCAGATGGAGTCTCCCCCATGGCTGGTCTCATTGCGTGTGTTTTGAAAGATCAAATTGGAATCTGCATCTTTAGGGCAAATTATTTTTAGGGTTGGTGGGGTTGGTGGCTGCCATCCTCTTCATGTTAATCTTGAGGTCTACAGAGATGCTCTTGAAGGCATCCCAGGTGATCTGAAGTGGTTTTCACCTGCTGTTGGTACATCACTTGAGATTTCCAGCAGGGAGATGTTAAAAATCATCTTCCTTCCCTCGCTAGGCTTGTGTTTCAGATCCCTGGCAGCCCTTCGTGGCCTGCTGCCTACGCGCCTGTGATAAATTTTCCAGTGTTTCTCAAGGGCATGTCTTAAAGGCAGATGGGGAGAAAGATGTTTATGGGTTTAAAAAGCAAATAAGGTGCTTGTGGGGGCCGCTGGGAGCTTACAGGCATCCCAGCCCGGTCCTTTGGCAGTCAGCAGCATTGCAGTAATCCTGTTTGTGAACCTCAGATGCTGAGAGGTAGAGGAAGGTAAAGGTTGTGGCTGAAGCTGCTTTTAACACCTGAGATCCCAGAGTGACTGCATCCTGGTGGGAAGCCGTGGAGTTGGATGGGCTGCCCTGCTGTGATGGAGTCAAGCAGCTGCCCTGCTAATCACTTTACAGGCTTGGCCGTAGAGCAGGCTCTGCTGCAGGCTCGTGGGCTACACACAGGATGGGAGGCCATTCCCCCCATCAGCTGCCTGGGGTGGAGTGGCCAGCGGGGCTGACCACAGCTGGCTGGGCTGGCATTGATGTGACTTCTCCCCTCCCAGTTCTACCTGTGCTGCCAGCAGTTCTATGCCATGTTCATGAAGCGAGCCATGTACAGCTGGCGCAACTGGAAGATGGTGGCAGCGCAGTTCCTCGTGCCTCTGGTCTTCACTGCCTTTGCCCTCGTGGTGGCCAAGACCTTCCCGGGACCCAGGGACTCCTCCCTGCTGAGGCTGACGCTGGAGCCCTATGGCCAGACCATCGTGCCTTTCTCCATCTCGGCTGCCTCGGGTCTGCCGCAGAGGCTGGCTGAGCAGTACGTGGAGCTGTTGGACGCGCAGCATCAGTCACCACTGGAGGTGCTGGGTGAGGCTTCATGAAGCAGGCGATGCCCACTGGGGTGTCCAGGAGCTTCTCCTGCCAGGACCCTTAGTGTGGATGGCTCAGGTCCCAGCTGCAGCGTATCTGATGTATCCCCTCGCATACTCTCCTTCATGGAAGAGTCCCACAGTTGGCAGGATGTGTTCTTCGCAGCCCCGCCTTTGTGGCCATCGTCAGGGCTAGGGTGGGCCACCAGGGCTGGGGCTGCTTGGGGTCTTTTCCAGTTGGCCCCAGTTAGCTCTCATGTGATGGAGCCTGCTCATAACAGCTGTGGTGTTTGGCAGGTGACCTGGAGGAGTACCTCATCTCAAGAGCCTCTGAGGAAGGGGGAGCCTTCAATGAGCACTACGTCGCAGCTGCCTCCTTTGAAGGAGCTGGGAACCGCACAGTGGTCACTGCACTCTTCAACAACCAGGCGTACCACTCCCCCGCCACGGCCCTTATGCTCGCTGACAATGCTGTCTTTAAGGCACTGGTGGGCCCCAACGCCTCCATTACAGTCACCAACTACCCTCAGCCCCGCAACATCACCGAGAAGGCCAAAGACCAGCTCATGGAGTATGTCTGATGGCGCAGCACTTGCTTTCCTGCTAGGGCTCGTGACTTCCATGGGTGCAGATTGGCTCGGTTGTACCAGTATCAGTGGAGGAGCAGGGCTGGAGCTTCTCAGACCTGTGATTGTACTCAGGAGGTCAGGAGAGCAAAGCTGTGTAGACGGCTTAGCTGCCTTAGCCTGGCAGCCATGTCACCCCATGCATGTATCTCAGTGGCTGGGTATTCCCCTCCAGGTACTGTTTGGGGCTGGTTTTCCCTGTGTGCTCAGAGCAGAGGGGGGTGTATGACCATACACTCCATGAAATCCTGCACCCAGGGTCTCTGAACCTCACCTCTACCAGAGGGGACATGCATGGAGCCTCTCAGAGGCAGGGGGGAGGTTTATGATGGGCTGGGTGGGCCGTGTGTGGGTGTTTCTTCTGCATGCTGGCTTGTTGGCTGAGTGTAGCCTTCACAAGAAGCACGACATGGGTTTGCTTACCCTGCATAGCCTCAGTGTTGGTCCATCACGCTGTCCCAGTCCTAACCTGCCGCACTGCTCTCCCCGCAGAGGCCAGACCGGGTTTGCCATTGCCATCAACCTGCTGTATGGCATGGCCTCGCTCGCCAGCACCTTTGCTCTGCTGCTGGTCAGCGAGCGGGCCATCAAAGCCAAGCACGTCCAGTTTGTCAGCGGCGTCTATGTGGTCAACTTCTGGCTTTCTGCCCTGCTCTGGGACATCATCAATTTCCTCATCCCTTGTGCTCTGATGCTGGTGAGTCACCCCTGACATGCTCCTGTCCTCCCCTGGGGTGAGAGCTCTGGGTGCTGGGATGTCTCAGTTAATAGAAAGAACCGGCAAGAAAGCTGTCTCTTGGTCCTGCTGGGAGCTGGGCCATGGCCAACCAGCTGAGTCAGCTGGCTGCAGCCTCGGACACCTGCACACTTGGGTGTGGGCACTGGAAAATCTCAAATACATGGGAACATAGAGAGGAATTTCCCAGATCTGCTCTTCTGCACGCCAGTCTGCAGAAAGAGGACTTCCCCTGGGGAACAGGCATGGGCTGCTGGTAGGAACCATCTCTGAGAGGTTATCTGGGTCTGTGCAGTGCTGCCTGGGCCATTGAGACAAGAGACATCGCTTGTGATCAAGACAAATGTGCATTCTCCTTGCATTGCTGTGTCCCAGGTGATATTCCAAGCCTTCGATGTGCAAGCCTTCACCCAAGACAGCCACCTTGTTGATGTGATGCTGATCTTCCTCCTTTATGGCTGGGCCATCATCCCCCTCATGTACCTCCTCAGCTTCTTCTTCTCGGTGGCAGCCACGGCCTACACCCGTCTCACCATCTTCAACATCCTCTCAGGCACAGCCACCTTCCTTGCAGTCACCATCATGAGCATCCCAGGTGGGTCACTGCCCTCCATGCCTCCTCAGCACTGCACCCTCTGTCACCAAGAAGATCCAGACCCAAAGGGAACTCTTTCACCTCAGGGCTATCCCCACACTAGCAAAAAAACCCTATGACAGCCAATTCTTGCCCACTAGATGTAACAAAAATTGTTGGTTTTTCTTCTGAATTTGGAAGTATCAGGTTCTTTCTCTGAAACCAGCTGACTCCAATCTGTTGATCCTGCTGTGTTCCTCTTTCAGAGCTTGGCTTGGTGGACCTCTCCAAAACCCTGGATAAAGTCTTTCTCATCTTACCCAATTACTGCTTGGGCCAATGCATCAGTGACTTCTACCAGAACTATGAGTTCATTCAGTTTTGCACCTCCTCCGTTGAAGCCATCTTCATCTGCAAGGCGTTCAGTGAGTCTCTGTGTTGGTCCTGACTTGCCCATCCCACCATGGCTGTGGGAGATCTCTGTGGGGTGAGTGGTGGAGCTGGGCCTCTGACCCAACCTGGACAGTAGTTCCAGCTACCATTTTAAAACAAAAACTTGCCAGTGCTTGACACTCATAGGTGATCCAATTAATAAATCTTTTCCTTACTGGTGATTTGGAGGAAAATTTGGGCTAGGGAAAGTTTCACAGACATATAAAGAAATCCCAGTCTCAAGAGTGACTTGATCTCCTCTGAGCGTCTTCTGCCAGATCCCCTCCAGACCTGAATCTTCTTGTGGGAAGCGTTGGAAAGAGCTGTGGGCAGGGAGCCCAGTGTGGGCTGGGATGGAGATGATCTTGGCAAGCTTTGGGCTCACAGCTTTCTCTGGAGCTTGTCTGCCCTCCCTGTTGATCCAAGTCTTGATTTTGTTCCATCCCTGCTCAGATATCAGTTATCAGATGAACTACTTTTCCTGGGAGACGCCTGGGATCGGACGATACCTGACCTCCTTGACCATCCAGGGTTTCTCCTTCCTCTTCCTCCTTTTCCTGATTGAGACAAATCTTCTCTGGAGACTGAGAACTTTGGTCTGTGGCATCTGCAGACGGCGGAAATGGGTGAGCTGAAGTGTGAGTGAACATGGGAGGAAGAAGTAAGATGCCCTTGTGCCAAACCAAGCGCAGGAGTCCCTGCAGCCTGGAGAGATGCACACGTTGCTTGTTCATGTCTTGTTTGAGTTACTGGGGTCTGCGGAGTCGTTCAGGGATACAAATCCTGCATCTCTCACCATTCAGGACTCCGCACAAAGTGTCACTTGTGGGTCCCAAACCCCATGGGCTGTTTCCCTCTTCACCTAAATCATCTCCCTAGGGGAGCATCCCTGGAGCCGGTTGTGCAGAGGGGCAGATGCTGTTGGTTTTGTGGGTTGGCAAAGGGAGTGAGGCGTCCCTGGAGGTGGCTATTGGAAGAGGTGGATCCTGCCCCCGTTGGGAGCACTTCCCCCAGGTCAGCTTGGAGGAACCCACCAGGTGGCAAAGAGTGTTTTATCTCCCCCATGTTTAGGTGGCATTGCTGAACAGGGTGTCTGTGCTGCCAGAGGACCGGGACGTGGCAGATGAGAGGAAGAAGGTTTTGGAGTCACCACCAGAGCTGCTGTCATCTCTTAGCAGCCCTCTGGTCATCAAGGAGCTCACCAAGGTGAGGAGAGTGTGGTCCTTCCTGAGCATCCTGCTGCCAGCTGAGCCGTGGTCCTCACAGGGCTGGTAAAGCCACTACTTGCCTTGGTGTGCCCTTGGGTGCTTGGTACGTGTGGTGACTGGCATGGCTTGTGTGTTGGTGTCCTCCAGGTCTATGACAGCCGGGAGTCCCTGCTGGCAGTGGACAGGATCTCCTTGGCAGTCAGCAAAGGGGAATGCTTTGGCCTTCTCGGCTTCAACGGAGCGGGAAAAACCACCACTTTCAAGATGCTGACTGGTGACGAGAGTATCACGTCGGGGGACGCCTTTGTAGATGGCCACAGCATTCTGGCCAACATCAAGAAGGTACCGAGGGCTGCGGGGGCAGAGGGTGGTGTTACAAACAGTCTGCATCCGGCTGGGCCGGGCCACCTGCAAGCGCCCCTGAGGAGGACACGGCTGCAGTTGCCAGGGGTGGATGTAATGTCCCAGGGACATTGTGTCCTTGTCTGGCCCAGCTCTCTGTTACCTGGCTACCTAAAAGCAGTCCCCTCTCCTCTAGGACAACAGAGGTGAAACAAATGGAAGCCAAACCTTGTGAGGGTGGCAAAACCTTTATCAAAGGGTTTAGCTCCATAATTGGAAATGTGAAAAATGTGAGTTAGTGATCGTAGTCAGACGATGATCTCTCTAAAACAAGTGGGTCAAACCTTTCTAGACCCCTGCTAGTGGTCTCCTTGCTGGGAACTGCCCACTCCCTTTGGAAAAGCAGGAGATGAGCAGGGGTCAGGCTTTCAGCTCAGTCCCTGGGGACCTTGACCCCTGCCAACCCCTGACATTGTCAGGCAAGGAGAACATGAGGAGGTTCTGCCCTGAAAGCATTGTCCTGCTTGCTCTTTCCCCTCGGACTCTGCTCTCTGTTGGGCTCTTGTCTCAAGAGGAAGCCAGAGTATAGGGAAGGTATAGACCCTCCAGTGCTTTCCTTCTCCTAAGAGCCTGGGCCACCCAAAATGCACCCTCAGGAGGAGGAACCTGCTTGGGAAATGCAGTGTGAGACCACATGGTTGCCATCCTGAGGCACGCTGTGTGTGTCTCTCCCCACTGCACATGTCCATCCCCTCCAGACCGGCTGGTCCAGCAATGAGGAATTTCCCTCTCATTTCACCTGCGGTTTCAGAGCTGCAGCTCAGCCTCCGCCGCTTTAAGCAGAAACCTTGCAGAGATGCAGGAAATCCCTGTGGGTGCCAAGGCACCTCCTGGCTTGGAGATCTTGCAGAGACCTCGCCTGTGAGCTGATCCCCGTTGGGTTCCTCTTTCCCCCAGGTCCAGCAGCGGATCGGCTACTGCCCGCAGTTCGATGCCCTCCTGGACCACATGACAGGCCGTGAGACCCTGAGCATGTACGCCCGGCTGCGGGGCATCCCCGAGCGCTACATCGGCAGCTGCGTGGAGAACATGCTGAGGGGGCTGCTCCTGGAGCCCCACGCTGACAAGCTTGTGAGGACCTACAGGTGAGAGAAGACGTGGAGACACCCCATCTGCTCTCACCCTCATCTTGTGGGGCTCTTCTTGTGCTCATATCGGGTCCCCATCTCCTTCCACAGCGGCGGTAACAAGCGGAAGCTGAGCGCTGGCATTGCCCTCATTGGTGGTCCCCCCGTGATCTTCCTGGATGAGCCCTCCACCGGCATGGACCCCGTGGCCCGGCGTTTGCTGTGGGATGCAGTAACACGGACACGGGAGTGTGGCAAATCCATCATCTTCACCTCCCACAGGTGACACTTGTCTGGGTAGCGCTTGGCATGAGAGATCAGGGAGCGGCCAGGAGGGTGATGGGTTCTAAGGGATGGGACTCACCTCCAAAACCTGATGGGTGGGCACCCTGCAGCCAACAGCGACTGGTTTTACCCAAATTTCCCTCCTCCAAAAGTCCAGAGAGAAGGGAATCTACCTCCAACCCCTTTCCAGAAGCTGCCGTTCTGTCCTGGTGCCCCTGCCCTGCCGAACAAGTCCTATTCTG